>NC_091282.1:1140080979-1140380979 GCF_032444005.1 Ranitomeya imitator
ACAGTGACATGTAAAAGTTAGGACACCCCTGGTCAAAATTACTGCTATTGTAAGAATTAAGCAAGTTATTATTATTATTTATTATTATAGCGCCATTTATTCCATGGCGCATGGCGCTTTACATGTGAGGAGGGGTATACATAATAAAAACAGGTACAATAATCTTGACCAATACAAGTCATAACTGGTACAGGAGGAGAGAGGACCCTGCCCGCGAGAGCTCACAATCTACAAGGGATGGAGTTGAAGATGAAATGATCTCTAAAAGATCTAAAGTTAAATATGACACATTTCCTTTGTATTGTAGGAATATATATATATATTTTATTAATCGGATGGTGGCCCGATTCTAACGCATCGGGTATTCTTAAATATGCATGTCCACGTAGTATATTGCCCAGCCACATAGTATATTGCCCAGCCGACTAGTATATTGCCCAGTCACGTATGTCACAGGTTAAAAAATAAACATATACTCACCTTCCGAGGGCCCCTTGTAGTTCGGTCACATGACCGTGACGTCATGGCAGGTCCTTCTGCCATACCATCCTTGACACCGGAACCTGCTGCTTGCATGGAGCGGTTACTGGAGCGTAGCGAGGAGCGGGAAAGAGGGCGGAAGGTGAGTATATAATGATTTTTTATTTTTTTTAATTATTTTTAACATTAGATGTTTTTACTATTGATGTTGCATAGGCAGCATCAATAGTAAAAACTTGGTCACACAGGGTTAATAGCGGCAGTAACTGAGTGCGTTATCCGTGGCATAACGCGGTCCGTTACCGCTGGCATTAACCCTGTGTGAGCGGTGACTGCGGGGAGTATGGAGCGGGCGCTGACTGCAGGGGAGTAGGGAGGGACTAATTGGATTGTGGCCGTCGCTGATTGGTCGCGTGACAGACAGAAAGACAGACAGACAAAAAATATATATATATATATATATATATATATATATATATATATATATATATATATATATATATATATATATATATATATATATTTTATAATTTTTTTTTTTTTTTACATTTTTAAAATTACAAAAATGAAACTGTACCGATGCAAAAGTTTGGGCACCTTTGGAGATTTGTGTGCTCACATAACTTTAACCAAGGTTTCGCACCTTAATTAACCTGTTAGGGTTATGGCTTGTTCACTATCATCATTAGGAAAGGTCAGGTGATGCAAATTTCCCAGCTTTATAAAAACCCAGCCTCCTCTCCTTGTGCCAGATACAGCAGCCATGGGTTCTTCTAATCAATTTCATAGCACTCTGAAAATGGTGGAGGCCCATAAAGCAGGAGAAGGTTATAAGAAAATCGCAAAGCGTTTTCAAGTTGCCATTTCCTCAGTTCGTAATGTAATTAAGAAATGGCAGTTAACCGAAGGAAAAGTGGAGGTCAAGATAAGGTCTGGAAGACCAAGCAAAATTTCAGTGAGAACTGCTCACAGGATTGCTACAGAGGCAAATCAGAAACCCCGCTTGACTGCAGAAGACCTTCAGAAAGATTTAGCAGACTCTGGAGTTGTGCTACATTTTTCTACTGTTCAGAGACACCTGCACAAATATGGCCTTAATAGAAGAGTCATCAGAAGAAAACCTCTCCTGCGTCATCACCATAAATTTCAGCATCCGAAGTATGCAAAAGAATATTTAAACAAGCCTGATGCATTTTGGAAACAAGTGGTACAGGGAACATGTACAATGGTACAGGGAACATTTCACATCTAGAGAGAAGAACGGATTAAATGAAATTTCAACAAATTCTTGATGCAAACATAACCCCATCTATAAAAAAGCTGAAGTTGAAAAGAGGATGTCTTGTACAAATGGATAATAATCCCAAATACACGTCAAAATCCACAATAGACTACCTCAAAAGGTGAAAGCTGAAGGTTTTATAATGGCCCTCACAGTCCCCTGATCTGAACATCATTGAAAATCTGTGGCTAGACCTCAAAATAGCAGTGAATGCAAGACGACCCAGGAATCTCATAGAACTGGAAGAATTTTCCAAGAAAGAATGGATGAAAATCTCTCAAACAAGAATTGAAAGACACTTGTGTGGCTAAAAAAAAAGCATTTACAAGCTGTGATACTTTCAAAGGGGGTACTAACCATGCAGGGTGCCCAAAGATTTGTAACAGCTAATTTTTGTTTTAATAATTTTAAAAATGTAAAAGATGAAAACATATATATTTTTTTGCCTAAAATACAAAGAAAATGTCATCTTTAACTTTAGGCCTTTTAGAGATCATTTCATCTTTAACTGTTCACAATAACATATCTTTGAAGAAGCATCAGTGAAACGTGCGTCGGGGTGAGGGGGAGACTGCGTGCAGCCACCCTTCATATGTCAGCTGTGATTTCCATCCACGGGCAATATGTAGTTTTCCTAGCTTGTGGAGTGCTGACAATTTGTCTAATTCTTTCCATAGAGTGCAATCTTCTACTAGATCTTGGATTAGAACATTATTCAGTTAGAAAGTGTATGAAGTACACTATAGTACTAGATGTTACATCAGAGTACTATTCGGATATAAACAGTGTATGAAGGGGAATTTTCCTCTAATTACCATTTGCTGCTATATACATGTTACCTGTCTTATATTTATATCCTGGGCAACACCAGCAATCAGCAGACATGGGCAAGTTTTTTTTTACCTTGAATATCGACCGTTTCACAGGCTATCAGGGACACAATGGTGTCTATCTGATCAAATTGGTATATTCACCCTAATTTTTTGAGGGTTTTAATGTATTGTTCTACGGTGGCTCCTATGAAATTCAATTTCAAAGGTGATTGTGAATACCCCCCCATTCAATGATTTTCTATGTAGACATAAAACTTTATTTGAGCTGTTCCCATGCTTTGCTGATTTATCATATTCAGGTGCTTCTAACAAAAGTAGAATATCATCAAAAAGTTCAATTTATTTCAGAGCCCCGACCAAGTATTGAGTGCATTTACTGAACATACATTTCAGCAGGACAACATTTCAGATTTTAAAATAATTTTTCAAGCTGGTGTTATAAAGTATTCTAATTTACTGAGATAATGACTTCTGGGTTTTCATCGGCTGTAAGCCATAATCATCAACATTAACAGAAATAAACATTTGAAATAGATCACTCTGTAATGACTCTATATAACGAGTTTCACTTTTTGTATCGATGAACTGAAAAATTTACTTTTTGATCTAATTAGTGAGAAGAACTTGTATGTTACGGACTTATTGTGTTTTTTGCTGCTGCTTTGTAATGATCTGGATACATATTTGGATGGTTTGGGCAAAAACATTAGTTTTCCAGAGATATTATGGGAATGGAGTTCTGGGAGCTGTCCAGCTGCTGAATTTTCTTCTTTTCTTTGGATAGAATTCCTTTAGTTCTGGTGGACTTAAAGACCACCTATCCCCAGTCTGGGGCTGCCCTTTTTATTTAAGAAAATAGTGGTTAATTCTAGAATGGTGATTTTTTTTTTTTTTCTTCTAAATATTACAGATTGCCAAAACTGGTCACTAGTGGCTCTAACTTCTCCCTAAAAGTCCTGACCTTCTAGTGAAAGTTGGGTTTGATCTTCTGGATTGTGAGATTCCAGCGGGTAGTGCCGGATATCTCCTGTGTTATCCTAAGGTCTCAGACTGTGCACTAACCCAGCTGTGCCGCATCCTTTACTAAGCGCTGTCGGGTCTAAAATGAAAAGTCAAAATAGAAAAAATGGTCTACACTGAAAATGTAAAGGAGAGGTGCAGGAGTGGGTCGTGGTCCCAATGCATACAGGGAGGAACATCGACTGGACTCTCAGGCTGTCTGCACACTGTGCGTTTTTGATGTGTTTTTTTTCTGCGTGGAAATGGGCCAAAAAATGCTATGAAATCCTTATGCCAGCTAATTCAATGACCATCCGTAAGTGTTGTGCACATGGTCAGTAAATTTTCTCTGAGTATTTGCAGTGTTTTTTTTTTTTTTTCTGCAGCTTGTCAATTCTTTGTGCTTTTCCACACCCATTGACTTCAATTGACTCAGTGAAATCCATATAAAAAAGCAGGTATAAAAGTGTTTAATCCAATACCTATCACAGTTTAAAATAAAAAGAGGAAAAAATCAATAAGCTCAATTAATATTTTAGTTAAAATATACCTTTTATTCCAATTAATTAAAATTCATCAAATTACCAAAACGTGAACACTGCACCATCACCAAACCAATTAGGATAATACTACAGGGAGGTGCCTGACCCTGTAATGGACTGAGCCTCCCTACCTACCAGCGGAGGCTGGCACCCTAAAAAACTGCGCAATGGCGCCCCCGCTCGTTGGCGGCTCTCCCTGTAAGGCCCTAGTGATGAATGGGGAGTGAAAAGATATTCAGTAGGTGGGACAGAAATTATGTACTGTAATATGTAAATGTTTTGGTATCAATAAATTTAATCTAGTCAAAGAATGTATTTCTTGTTCATGCTTATATTAGAAAAGAACCAGTAGAAAAGAGCTATCCCTAGATATCAATAATCCTTTCTTGCGCTCTATCTGTCCGACTGTGGGAGTTGGCACCCTGGAACCTAAAAGCTGGTGTCCCCGCTACTTCAGGGATATAACACTGTCTCTTTAAGTGCTTAGTGATATAGCGAAGTTAAGAGCACTTTCACAAGGTGGCTCAGTGAAAAAGAAATAGCCAGTGTCTGATAATTACTGAGTAGAGCAGGGTGGTTATAGAGGAAAGCGCATATGCAAGTCCAGACAGTGGTAATTGGCGCCGTGGGGGAAAAAACCTATCCCATAAGTAAATAGACCAACAGACCACAGCTAGTGCAGTTTTCCAAATTCTTTCAATTAGTGGAAAGCATTATATGATATCTATTAATACTAGTCACCTGTTCCTAAAATATATATTCCATTAGCATGGTCATGCTCTTTATTATACTCCATAAGAACCTTGGAAAAGGGGAAACGCGTCGAGTTGCAGCGAGCTGCAGTCTGGCTTGGAGTTCAAGTATTTGATTTGACCTTGATGGGCGGTTGTGGCATATATATTTTTTATTATGTCAATTACAAGGGTGAATTTAATTTTTTGATCTATAGTTGATTGAAAGAGCCATCTTTGTGGCATATGAACCATTTGATTGTATCTATGACCAACTGACCATGCTAATGGAATATATTTTGAGGAGCATGTGACTATCATTAATAGATATCATATACTGGTTCCAGGGTGCCAACTCCCGCAGTCGGGCAGATGGAGCGCAAGAAAGGATTATTGATATCTAGGGATAGCTCTTTTCTACTGGTTCTTTTCATGTGTAAGCATGAACAAGAAATGCATTCTTTGACTATAAATTTTTTTGATACCAAGACTTTTACCTATTACAGTACATCATTTCTTTCTGTTCCACCTGCTGAATATGTTTTCACTCCCCATTCATCAATAGGGCCTTACAGGGCTAATAGGGAGAGCTGTCAGCGAGAGGTTTTTAGGGTGCCAACCTCCGCTGGTATGTCGGTAGGGAGGCTGTCCATTACAGGGTCAGGCACCTCCCTGTGCTATTCCCTCTTTTAATTGGTTTGGTGATGGTGTTGTGTTCACGTTTTGGTAATTTGATGAATTTTAATGAATTGGAATAAAAGGTATATTTTAACTAAAATATGAGTTTACGGTGAGCTTATAAAATGTTTGCGTTTTTTACCAGCTTCCTATAGTGTTTTCCACACTATAATATGTGTGACAGTGTGGGAAACACCGGCGCGGTGGTTCTTATTGGCGGTAACGCTACTGCGGTAAGACCGTCGGTCGGAGCGCTGTGGGGGTTATGCTGTCTGATGTCAGTGTGACCCGCTCTAACGCTAGTGCCGGTAAGACCGTCAGTCTGAGCCCTACGGGGTCATGTTGTCAAATGTCAACGTGATGACCCGTGGGAACTCTACCGCCAGTAAGACCGTCAGTCAGCGCACTGCGCAGTCACAGCGCCCCGTAGCCGTGACTGACCCGCATCGGTAACCTGCGGTAAAAAGCTTACCGCTGGTCAGCAGGCGTGGGCTGATGAGACTACTGCTCCCATCGGGCTACGTTTGCTGTCACTGATGGGAGAACGTAGTCTCACATTCACAGAAATAGAAGGTATAAACTTGGGAGTATATTAAACTATTAGTTCACAGAAAAAACCCAATTGTAAAATTGATTAAAACTTGGCTTTTAATAAATTTCTTTATAAAAGAGTAACCCCAATTAGTGCACTACAAAAAACCATCACCAACACAACAACAGTCAATAGGAAAGGCCCAGGTGGTGCCTAACCCTGCACTAATGCTAGATGCGCCCTGCCTATCAGCGGAGGTTGGCACCCTATTTCCTGCGCAAATGGCGCCCCCGCTCCACGTCGGCTCACCCTACTACCCCTGTTGTACCCTTTTAGGGTGGGATGAACATATACTCATACACACTCGACGTGTTATCTCTTTATTATTTTTTATTTATTTTTATATTTCAGAGATTATTTTTGGGATATCCTAATGCTATGGGGCTATCCCTTGTCTGTCCCTGCCTATCAGCGGGGGTTGGCACCCTAATCATACGCAATTGGCGCCCCCACTCCTCGGCGGCTGATAACTTTTTATATCCCTATATGGGTAAGAAAAAGAAATTCTTAGGCAAGGTGCATAAGTGCTTTAAAGTGCTTGTAGAGAGGAATATCAGGGTGTCCTATATATATAAATGGGTTACCTTTATATGCCAATCATTCACAGATCATCTATACGACAGAAATAAAGTACCAGTTGAATCCTGTACCATATAGCAAATAGCCTTACTCAAAATAGATGATAACAATGTTCTTTTTAAACAGAAACTGTGTGTTCCTGCAATAATAACCCTAGGACCAACTCCGAATACCCCTTTCACAAATATAGGCATGTCCTTAACACAACCAACTCGACGCGTTTCCCCTCTGAAACAATATGAGGTTCATCAGGAGTAACAGATATACGTGCCACAGGACTACTTATCTTAATCATAGATGGCCGGTTTCATGATAAAATCCTCAGCACTACAGGGTAGATACCCTATTGATACAATGCCTTCGCATTCGCAGAGGGGAAATGCGTCGAGTTGGTTGTGTTAAGGACATGCCTATATTTGTGAAAGGGGTATTCAGAGTTGGTCCTAGGGTTATTATTGCAGGAACACACGTAGTTTCTGTTTAAAAAGAACATTATCATCTATTTTGAGTAAGGCTATTTGCTATATGGTACAGGATTCAACTGGTACTTTATTTCTGTCGTATAGATGATCTGTGAATGATTGGCATATAAAGGTAACCCATTTATATATATATAGGACACACTGATATTCCTCTCTACAAGCACTTTAAAGCACTTATGCACCTTGCCTAAGAATTTCTTTTTCTTACCCATATAGGGATGTAAAAAGTTATCAGCCTGCCGAGGAGTGGGGGCGCCAATTGCGTATGATTAGGGTGCCAACCCCCGCTGATAGGCAGGGACAGACAAGGGATAGCCCCATAGCATTAGGATATCCCAAAAATAATCTCTGAAATATAAAAATAAAAAATAATAAAGAGATAACACGTCGAGTGTGTATGAGTATATGTTCATCCCACCCTAAAAGGGTACAACAGGGGTAGTAGGGTGAGCCGACGTGGAGCGGGGGCGCCATTTGCGCAGGAAATAGGGTGCCAACCTCCGCTGATAGGCAGGGCGCATCTAGCATTAGTGCAGGGTTAGGCACCACCTGGGCCTTTCCTATTGACTGTTGTTGTGTTGGTGATGGTTTTTTGTAGTGCACTAATTGGGGTTACTCTTTTATAAAGAAATTTATTAAAAGCCAAGTTTTAATCAATTTTACAATTGGGTTTTTTCTGAGAACGTAGTCTCATAAGCCAGCACCTATGTTCACAAAAGTAAAATAATTCCATACATGTTCAAATGAAAATGTTAAAAAAATTACTCACCTAACACCAAATCCTTGACTCCCTCGTCTCCTAGAAAAAATGTAAAATAAACCACCATATACTCACCTGTCCGCCATAGTCCATGTAATCCTGAGTGTCCTACAGCGATCTCACATATAGAACAGTCACGTCGGGAGATGTGACGGCTCTAACCGGCCGCCGACGATACGCTGGCAGGAGGTAATCACTCCCGCAGTCTATCACTGAGCTGCTGTGAGAGGGGTCACCGGTAATGATGAGGGAGTGTACTCGTTACTCGAGATTTCCCGAGCACGCTCGGGGGTCCTCCGAGTATTTTTTTTTAGTGCTCGAAGATTATTATTGCCGCAGCTGAATGATTTACATCTGTTAGCCAGCTTGATTACATGTGGGGATTCATTTGCAACCAGGCAACCCCCACATGTGCTTATGCTGGCTAACAGATGTAAATCATTCAGCTACGGTGATGAAAACTAAATCTCTGAGTACTTACAAATGCTCGGAGGACTCCCGAGCGTGCTCGGGAAATCTCGAGTAACGAGTATATTCGCTCATCACTAGTGTTTACTTAGTAGCTTAAAAATAAGGGTGGCGGGCTGACACCTTTTCATTACTAAGCCTAGGGCTAAGGGTACCGTCACACAGTGCAATTTTCATCGCTACGACGGTACGATCCGTGACGCTCCAGCGTCGTAACAATATCGCTCCAGCGTCGTAGACTGCTGTCACACTTTGCAATCTACGACGCTGGAGCGATAATTTCATGACGTATGTGCGATGTAGAAGCCGTTGGTTACTATGCGCACATCGTATACGATATATGTGACACCATGCAATCATGCCGCCACAGCGGGACACTAGACGACGAAAGAAAGTTTCAAACGATCTGCTACGACGTACGATTCTCAGCGGGGTCCCTGATCGCAGGAGCGTGTCAGACATTGCGATATCGCTCGAACGTCACAGATATATCGCTCGAACGTCACGAATCGTGCCGTCGTAGCGATCAAAATTTCACTGTGTGACGGTACCCTAAGTGTCAATGACAGCTCCTGACACCAAGCCCTAATCCCATTACCCTGATGCCACTGCATCAGCTTGAAAAAGGTGGTGTTGAACCAAGAAATTACATCACAAAAGTTTTTTTTTTTTTTGTTTAAACCTCTTTATTGAGCTAAAAAAGGCCTTCATTGCTGTACAAAAATGTATGCACCAAAAATGCGGCAAAACGCGCGTTTTTGCTGCAGCGTTTTTCCTGCCAAGAGATGCAGAAACCTTGCAGAAATTTCTGCAAGCAAAAACTCAACGTACACACAGCTTCAAATTGATATTTTGCAAGGTAATTTTATTGATTAGCATATATGTACATAATGTGAATCAGATGGGGTACATTAGTGACAAAATAAAGGACACTTCGACCTGTGCTGGGCCTTTGTCAAGGTGAGCAGAATATCTGAATCACTAATGCAGGGTGTGGCAGTATAGCCGTATTTTTATTTGTGGATTGCTTAGATTATCCGTTTGTCTGGGTATACTGGCAATGCTGGCGCACACCACGCTGTTGTAGTGAATTTGGAGGCTCAACCCAAGAAGACGGATCGCCTTCCTTAGCTGCTGAGCTCCCTGATTATGTGCACTGCTATTAACATGTCAATGCAAGTACCGGACACTGAGAGTTGGACCTGGGGAGGGTGAGTTTGGTTAAACTGTGCCCGGGGAACATGATTTTATGAAAAGTTAGAACCCCTTTAATGCCTGAATGTCCTGTGATGCTTCTTCTTGCTTCATGTTACTAATGCATCTAGTAAGGAGGTCGGTCTATGGCGGATCTTCCACAATGATGGTGTAGGATTAGAACGTCTACCCGGACCGCACTTCATCACCTTGCGCTATTCCTGGGTTTATTTCCTGGCATCTCACAGGTATAACATAGGTAGGCATTTTTTTCAGTCTTCAAAACTAGACGGCTGTAAGAGATGACCTCTTTATCTGATTGTACAGACCATTAAAATTGCAATTCCAGGATCTGCTGCCACGGGAGCGGGAAATATTTCCTCCATCCTTAGAACTGGTGAATAAAAAAGACGTCGAAATTCAGTAACTTGTCCTGCTGATGGCAGCCAGTTCACAGCACGGACTATTGCACAACTGGGATTAACAGAACAGACTTGTCCAGGCGTAAAGTGCAAATCTATTCTGGCTGCTCCATAAGAAGGATCTATTAATCCTGCCTAATATTGGGCAACTGTAAACTTTCACTAGCTATCAAACTAATCACAGTAGCTAATGACGAACAATGAAATTTCACTTTCCAGCAATTTGTTGTAGCATTGTAAGCCACGCCCTTTCCCCACATAAGCCTCCACCTCCCTTCCCTGCCGCGCCGCCACCTCCCTTCCCTGCCGCGCCGCCACCTCCCTTCCCTGCCGCGCCGCCACCTCCCTTCCCTGCCGCGCCGCCACCTCCCTTCCCTGCCGCGCCGCCACCTCCCTTCCCTGCCGCGCCGCCACCTCCCTTCCCTGCCGCGCCGCCACCTCCCTTCCCTGCCGCGCCGCCACCTCCCTTCCCTGCCGCGCCGCCACCTCCCTTCCCTGCCGCGCCGCCACGTCCCTTCCCTGCCGCGCTGCCACCTCCCTTCCCTGCCGCGCCGCCACCTCCCTTCCCTGCCGCGCCGCCACCTCCCTTCCCTGCCGCGCCGCCACCTCCCTTCTCTGCCATCTTCTTTTTTTGGGATCTTTTCCTGGAAAGGAGATCTGGGCTTGATCTGGGCTATTGAATATCAAAATTAAGCAAAAAGTTTGCAGTGGAACAAACAGAATATAATCCAAATATTGGAATATTATTTTACATCATGTGTTCTTTGTCTCTTTTAGCAAATTCCCGACGTGTCCCCAACTGGGCGATATACAACTCTGGTTCCTCTGCTGTTCATTTTGGCTGTGGCTGCTGTGAAGGAGATCATAGAAGATGTTGTAAGTAATAAACATTTCTAGACTTTGGCTATTGGAGGTACGTGGCTGGAGACAGTTTATTCTTACTGGCATATAATGTAACGTGATGGATATTTTGTTGCCTTTTGGATTGACACTGCCGAGATATAGAAGCAAGAAATATGTCTATTTAGTCCAGATGAAGTTTACTAGCTGAATTGCTATAACTTTCAGAATTAGAAAAGTATTTATTTTACTTGCATACGGCCATTACGCTTCATAGATGTCATCACTGTCCCCATTGGGGCTCACAATCTTCACTTCCTATCAGTATGTCTTTGGAGTGTGGGAAACCGGAGAACCTGGAAGAAACCCATGCAAACATGGGGAGGACATACAGACTTTTGTAGATGTTGTCATTGGCAATGCTACAGTGCTAACCACTGAGTTAGTAGGTAGTAAATTCTTATTTTTAGAGTACTTTATGGAGCAGTGTTCCCTCTCCATGGGCTGTCTGGTCCCTGGCATGTTGCATCTTCCTTTATGTCACACTTTACCTTCTGTGCTGAAAGCCGGGAATGGGACAAGGCTGAGAACCTTGGGTAATTCTCCGTGACAGTCCAATTGGGATCACGTATCCACCTTATAGCTGACATATAAGGCTACTTTCACACTAGCGTTAACTGCAATCCGCCGCAATGCGTCGTTTTGCAGAAAAAACGCATCCTGCAAAAGTGCTTGCAGGATGCGTTTTTCCCCATAGACTTGTATTGACGACGCATTGCGACGGATTGCCACACGTCGCATCCGTCGTGCGACGGATGCGTCGTGCTTCTGCGGACCGTCGGGAGCAAAAAACGCAACATGTAACGTTTTTTGCGCCTGACGGACCGCTTTTTCCGACCGCGCATGCGCGGCCGGAACTCCGCCCCCACCTCCCCGCACCTTACAATGGGGCAGCGGATGCGCCGGAGAAATGCATCCGCTGCCTCCGTTGTGCAGTGCGTTAAACGCTAGCGTCGGAATCTCTCCCGACGCATTGCGACGGTGAGATTCTGACGCTAGTGTGAAAGTAGCCTAACTGGAGAAATATGTTGCAAAAATATTGTCATCGGGGAAGGAGGGGGAAGATTTCCAATCTTATAAAGTGATGGCTTATTGCTAGGACCCCCCCACCAATCCTGACACGTAGGTGGCCACAGAAATAATTTAGCAATATGTCTCCTTATAAATGTTCCCTGTACAGAGTCTCTCCCAGTCCCCCAAAAAGTAAAGGGGAAACAATTCTGAGTCTTCACTGGCATGAATGGTGGGGTGACCAGACGTTGTGCTCCAACTGATCGTAAGGTGATGTCACTGAAAGCTATCACTTTATATGGTGGGAATACTCCTTTAATCATGCACTTCTTTATAAAGTAACTTCTCTTCCTTCCAAAAGTAAAGAAAAGCAACGCTCACCGTATAAAATCCCTTCTGATCAGACCGGTGGAAGCACCTATATACGCGTCTGACCAGTCGCACCTGCTCCTTCTCTCTCCCTGCTGATATGTTTTAAAGGACATTAGTAATTAAGTAATTTTATACGTTCAGTGACGCTTTTCTCTACTTTGGACTGCAGTCGTTTCCCCAGTCTGGAGTCTATTAAAGGGAACCTGTCACCTGAATTTGGCGGGCAGGTTTGCGGTCATATGGGCGGGGTTTTCGGGTGTTTGATTCACCCTTCCTTACCCCGCTGGCTGCTCCAATATTGCGGCCAGCATGCAGCCAGCGGGTAAGGAAAGGGTGAATCAAACACCCGGAAACTCCACCCATATGACCGCAAACCTGTCCCGCCAAATTCAGGTGACAGGTTCCCTTTAAGCTCCGCACCGCTCTGGTTCACGGACCTTTTTTGGATGTGCAACATTGTAATCTCCACCTGAACTCCATGATAGTGCCGAGTTGCTTCATTTTCTTTGTTTTGGATCCAACGTCTTTTCCTTGTTACACTAAACGTACGGAGTAGTAGGATGGCCCTACTAGGGGAAGGCGTTCAGCTACCTCCGGGAGTCCCATAGATTGTGAATGCAGGAGTACTGCTCCATTCACACTGCAGAGCCCATAGCCTCCGCTCTTTGGGCTCAGTGCTGTTCCCAGCCATGGGACCATAAGCAATTAGCTATTGTTATGGTGGGCTGACCCCTTTGCACACAACACACTCCATCAGTTTAGTATAATTGCCATATGAGGAGCTTTTTCCCCTAATATGGGGCAGTTGGTTCCGCCTGATGGGGTTTTGCTTTCCTCTGGATTGATACGTTGGGTTATAGGTTATACTTGATGGACTCTTGTCTTCTTCCAACCTTGCTACTATAAAACTTTATACTTAGTTAATTTGTGAATAAATATTATTTCTCCCATGATCTTATCCACGTGATCCCACAGTGTCTCCCCAAACACTACTTGACATTATACAGAGACTTTATGAAGAGTGGATTTTCCCGATTCGAGCTCCGCCATTGATGTCTTGTGCGTTTGAGCTGTTCTCGAGCGTCGGTGTTGAATTCACTGATATTATGTTGTGAATGTTGCCTTGTAGCAGCCTGTACTGTATTCCGCTCAGGTAGTGGCAGCACAGACGTTCTTTGGGGAGCTCGGAAGATGAGAACCTTGCCTGGTCCTCTTGGGAGACCTTTGTCATCTTGTATGCGTTCCCCTGACAATGCCGTGCCGCTCACGCGCTCAGTCCACAATTTTTTTGTTTTTATTTGGGCAGGTTTCCAAGTCTATCATTGTCT
Source organism: Ranitomeya imitator (assembly GCF_032444005.1). Classification (NCBI taxonomy): domain Eukaryota; kingdom Metazoa; phylum Chordata; class Amphibia; order Anura; family Dendrobatidae; genus Ranitomeya; species Ranitomeya imitator. Next base: position 1,140,094,633 of record NC_091282.1, read on the forward strand.
GACTGTTGTTTTTCGAGAAGTTCTCCACTCTGAGGATTAAAAAAACCCAAAAACCAATAGAATAATTCTTCGATATTGTGTATAAAGCCTAGACAATACTATAAGCCACGTCCAGGACGACTTGTTCTTCTTTACACTGATGGTGATGACATTGGCTGCGTGTTTGGGGTGGTCCTGCTGCAGAATAAGGTTATGGCCCGTCAGACGCCTCCCTGATGGTAATGCAAGATGGATAAGTATTTTCCTTTCTTTCTCAACAGTGAAGACCCCATTAATCTTCACTAAATCCCCAACTCCATTTGCTGTAATTTGGCCCCAAACTTGCAAGAAATATCTCTCATGCTTCACTGTTGTCTGCAGACACTCATTGGGCCAATCTTCAGGCCTTTGGCGAGCAAACTGCCTTTTGTTACAGCCAAATATTTCACATTTTGACTCCCTGCTGACATTTTCTGCACCGTTGTTCCTACGTTTTCCTGCATAGTTGACTTGCAGTACTTGATTTTATTCCCATGGCGAAGGTATAGCTTTTTGGCCACAATTCTTCCATCAAAACCATATCTTGCCAAATATTTCTAAACCGTAGATGGGTGTCCCACAGGTTGCTGAGCTGATGGCACTGCTGGACATCTGCTGACATTGGACAGCTTCTGCACTAAGTTTACTTGGCTGATCGCTGCGTCTGCGGTTCTCAGCATTGCCCATTTCTTGGTTTCATCAGTGCAGAAAAATACAGACCGATACTTATCCTTTATGCCACTGTTTCCCAAAACCCGATCCCCCAGCACGTCAGGTTTTCAGGATTGCACAGGTGAGAGAATCGGTGGCAGTTTGTGATGCCTTAATAATTCCATCACCTGTGCAAGATTAAAGAAATCCTAAAAACATGACGTACTGGAGGCCCTGAGCACTGGAGTTTGGGAAACACTGCTTGTCACATTACCATCAGGGAGGCATCCGATTGGCTCCAAATTGATTCTGCAGCAGCCCAATGACCCCAAAGATAGACAATGTCATTAAGAACTATTTCCAGTGTAAGTAAGAGCATGGAGTCCTGGAAGTGATGACCCCCAAAGAGACCTAGTCTCAACATTTAGTCTGTCTGGGATCATCCAAAGAAGATCTGTGGTTAGTCCTCCGGATGTTTGGAATGACCTCCCGCTCCTTCAAAAACTCTGTCCAGCTGTACCTAGAATTGATGTTGTGAAGGCAAAGGGCGGTCCAGTATTGATTGCATTCAGACTTCCCTGCTAACATTGTATTTTGTGCGGTGCTTAAAAAAGTATTCATACCTCGTGAACTTTTTCCCATTACGCCCACATACTTATATGGATTTTCTTTGGATCTTATGTGATATACCAACACAAAGTACCAAGTGCTTGTGATGTGTAAAGGAAAATGGTACATGATCCTATAATTTAAAAAAATAAAATAAAAAAAAAAAAAAATATATATATATATATATATATATATATATATATATATATATATATATATATATATATATATATATATATATATATATATATATATATATATATATATATATATATATATATATATATATATATATATATATATAATCTGAAATTTGTGGCGTTCATTTGTATTCAGCCCCCCTTTGTTAGTATAAGGTATGAGACCAATGGCCTTAGTTTAAGCGCTTGCTCACGTGTGCATGATGCGTTTTTACAGCTTATTTTACAGTAACTGCAAACGATTTCTACAATCTTCATACGGCCCTTTGTCTTCAGGTATTGTCTTGTGGAAGCGTATAGCCTGTGAAATCTTTCAGCATTTTTACCGCAGTTCCCCCCCCCCCCCCCCCCCCATTCAGATCAAATTAGCTAAACATTAAATATACATTAAAAAAATACGCATAACAAATACTTATAAAAATGCACCCGAGCGCAATTACGACTGTGGTTTTCTAGACATAGACTGCATTTAGCAAAAAAAAAAAAAAAAGAATCTTTAAAGTTGTATGTGAACATTCCCTGCAAGAATATACTATGCCATTTATTGTCTGTTTCCATGGAGACACATTGAGCGCATGGGAGCTGTAGACACTAACCAATAGGAAATATTTAATGAAGACCAATTGCAGATTAACCTCATTGTTTCGGAGAATGAAACTGAAAAAATAATGATTTAGGCCCTTACAAGAATGCACAAGAGAAGACTGTAGCTGGATATACACCGTCTTCAGGTTGCAATCTTGTGGTTACTTGCAAGGGGCTACAAATAAGAAAAGAGGGGGATATCCTGCTCCTCTTTTTATTTAGTGGCAAGCAACGGTCACATCGGATGGCATCACTGTGCAGGGAGTAGGGGCAGGGGATCAAGCAGGGGATGGGTGATGTGCTGCTAGTTTTTAGCTTTTTTTTCCTTATCTACCTGCTTGATTTTCTCCTTTGTGCATGCTCATTACTCCACTTGATTTATGGCAGACATGGTACGTGAGAGTAGTTCTTTACCATGCGTGGCCTTGGTTTGTCTGCAGTGATTCCAGCTCTCTAATCGGCATGTAAAGGGTGCGGAGAGGCCGGGCGCTGCGATTCCAGCTCTGCTCCTGAATGCTTACTCCATCAAATTGTACAATTAGCCAGTAACCTAATCAGGACTGCAAACAGTGACCTCATGGTGCCGCAGCCCGACATCCGGCACGGTGCCAGCCTGCAGAGGGTGACTGACAGCTCCGCGCCCGTCAGAACCCGGACGGCCCAGATGTCCCCTCCGTCATCTCTAATCAACAATATGTATAGGAACGGCGTACATGCGTGCTGTAAAATAACACCACTGCTTTTTTCACTGCATTACATACAATCATTTTTTTTATTTTGAGTGATTTAAAAAAACACAATGATGGTAGAAAAGATACAGCAGAGATAAAAAAATAAAATAGAAACACAGCTGGAACAAGCTGGATGACAATTGCTGCTAACAGTAAAAATGAAACCCCAGCGCATGTAAGCTCTTCAGTGATTTCCTATAAAAAGCATAAAGAGAATCTGCAGACTCTGCCGTGCGTGAATCCGACCTAACAGATGTTTTAGCTCTGGAAAACTTATTTTTTTTTTTAGTCTCGTGCCGGCGATCCAAAAGGATAAAATGCCGTGCACAGTATATGTCCCAGGAGGCACCGTTAAGTCTCCCCTCTCCAGTGCTAATGATTTTTTTTTATAATTGTTTTTGCTCACTTATTTCTTGATTGATCCTTCAGGGCTCTGGTTATTCTGCATCCATGCTAGGGATATTTCCACTGTACACAGAGGACCCCTTTTAGACCACAGGAATGCCTTTTTAAAATTTTATTGTATAGAAAAAGCTATTTTCCTCTACCGCACGCTGCCAGGGGAAGTTCTCCCATATACCTGCACATTATTTATTATGCTTTGCTTATACATGGATATCATATTCTGCAGCGCTTTACAAACATATCAATATCACATACACCCTCTTATCTCCCTCTGATATGGTTCCTGATGTGACGCTTTATGTAGTTGTGTGACGTAGCCGCCACTTGTCATGATCTCCTCTTGGGCTTGGGCCTCCTCCATGCAGCCGTTCTGTCATTTTCCCCATTGTGATGATTATTGGCCGGTATTACTCCCAGATCAATACCCGATGAGAGTTGCACTTTGCTATTTGCCGCTACGTTTGCGCAAGTCCGGTTGTGCGTGAACATAGCACAGTTAGTTTAGAAGATGACCTTCCAATTATTGGATGGATTTTTGTGGAGTCTCATCTCATTGATAGGAGAAGGATCTCGCCTACCGACCTTGGTTATTGATTATTTACAGATGAATATGGAAGATTGTCATGTGGCAGGTTGCTGTCATCTAACCAAAGGAAATGAGGAACTGGGGTCCCACCACATTATAAGATTGCCTGTGAACCATAAACCTATTTTAGAGGGCGAAAAAGATAAAGACCCTCTGTTCCTCTGATGAGCTTTATCCATGGTTGTCTAAACAACCATGAATAGGGCTCATCGGAGCTGAAACGCGTCGGTTGTGTCCATTGTGACCAGGACCGCACTTACCATGTTTCTATGGATGTGATTTATTTCTTCAATACAATAAACCAGGGATTCAAGCTTCAGGAGGCTAATTTGCATATTCCAGGTGCCTTCTGGGAGAAGCGAAGTCTCCCTAAGCTAGAAGATCGTTGGGTACAGCCGGGACCAGCTGCTTCGAAAGCATCACCAACGAATTTTTGCCTGTAGGACATTATTGCAAGAGAGCTTGGCTGAGTAGATTACACAAGAAGGAAAACACACAGCAAGTCAGCAGGATCTAGGAGCAACATGGCAGATGTGACAACCTACATGGTGAGCTGCAGCATGTGCTACATGTTCACAGATCGACCAGAAGAAGAATCCAATTTCACCTGTCAGAAGTGTAGACTAGTGGCCCTTTTAGAAGAAAAGGTGCGGGGTCTGGAAGAAAGAATAGCAACTTTGAAACTCATCAAAGAGAATGAAGACTTTCTAGACAGAACAGAAGCATCTCTACTGGTCACAGAAGGTGCAAAAAGTGTCAGAGAACCTCCAAAAGCAGATGAGTGGAAGCATGTGACCAAAAGAAGCAAGAAGACCATGGAGAAATCACCAACCACACAACTGAAGAACCGATATCAAATCTTTGTAGAGGATGAAGATGGCACACCTAAGAATGAAGCAATACCAGCAAGCAAAAAAGAAAAGGGCACACAGCAACAAGTGACAGCAAAAAGTACAGCCAAGAAGCAACGAAGAGTGGTGGTGGTCGGAGACTCACTACTGAGAGGCACAGAAGCAGCCATCTGCAGACCGGACATAACTGCAAGAGAAGTATGCTGCCTTCCAGGTGCGATGATCAAGGATGTGACCGATAGGATACCAAAGCTCTTCAGCTCCAAGGACGTCCACCCATTTCTTCTGATACATGTTGGCACCAATGACACGGCAAGGAAGGACCTACCGACAATCTGCAAGGACTTTGAAGAGTTGGGGAAGAAAGTAAAGGAACTGGATGCACAGGTAGTTTTTTCTTCTATCCTTCCAGTAGACGGGCATGGCACCAGGAGATGGAACAGGATCCTTGATGCAAACAACTGGCTAAGACGATGGTGCAGACAACAAGGATTTGGATTCCTGGACCACGGTGTGAATTACTGGTATGATGGACTCCTCGCCAGAGACGGACTACACCTCAACAAACCTGGGAAACACACATTCGCCAGAAGACTCGCTACACTCATCAGGAGGGCGTTAAACTAGAAGAAGAGGGGACGGGAAGAAAAACATTAGACTCGAACAAAGACGACCCAGGAAAACATACTCAGAAGGGAGGTAAGAACATTTCTAAAACAATCCACAGTGAGGAGATTGGAACAAAACAAAATCCTCTAAACTGCATGCTCGCAAACGCCAGAAGCCTGACAAACAAGATGGAAGAACTAGAAGCAGAAATATCTACAGGTAACTTTGACATAGTGGGAATAACCGAGACATGGTTAGATGAAAGCTATGACTGGGCAGTCAACTTACAGGGTTACAGTCTGTTTAGAAAGGATCGTAAAAATCGGAGAGGAGGAGGGGTTTGTCTCTATGTAAAGTCTTGTCTAAAGTCCACTTTAAGGGAGGATATTAGCGAAGGGAATGAGGATGTCGAGTCCATATGGGTTGAAATTCATGGAGGGAAAAATGGTAACAAAATTCTCATTGGGGTCTGTTACAAACCCCCAAATATAACAGAAAGCATGGAAAGTCTACTTCTAAAGCAGATAGATGAAGCTGCAACCCATAATGAGGTCCTGGTTATGGGGGACTTTAACTACCCGGATATTAACTGGGAAACAGAAACCTGTGAAACCCATAAAGGCAACAGGTTTCTGCTAATAACCAAGAAAAATTATCTTTCACAATTGGTGCAGAATCCAACCAGAGGAGCAGCACTTTTAGACCTAATACTATCTAATAGACCTGACAGAATAACAAATCTGCAGGTGGTTGGGCATTTAGGAAATAGCGACCACAATATTGTGCAGTTTCACCTGTCTTTCACTAGGGGGACTTGTCAGGGAGTCACAAAAACATTGAACTTTAGGAAGGCAAAGTTTGAACAGCTTAGAGATGCCCTTAATCTGGTAGACTGGGACAATATCCTCAGAAATGAGAATACAGATAATAAATGGGAAATGTTTAAGAACATCCTAAATAGGCAGTGTAAGCGGTTTATACCTTGTGGGAATAAAAGGACTAGAAATAGGAAAAACCCAATGTGGCTAAACAAAGAAGTAAGACAGGCAATTAACAGTAAAAATAAAGCATTTGCACTACTAAAGCAGGATGGCACCATTGAAGCTCTAAAAAACTATAGGGAGAAAAATACTTTATCTAAAAAACTAATTAAAGCTGCCAAAAAGGAAACAGAGAAGCACATTGCTAAGGAGAGTAAAACTAATCCCAAACTGTTCTTCAACTATATCAATAGTAAAAGAATAAAAACTGAAAATGTAGGCCCCTTAAAAAATAGTGAGGAAAGAATGGTTGTAGATGACGAGGAAAAAGCTAACATATTAAACACCTTCTTCTCCACGGTATTCACGGTGGAAAATGAAATGCTAGGTGAAATCCCAAGAAACAATGAAAACCCTATATTAAGGGTCACCAATCTAACCCAAGAAGAGGTGCGAAACCGGCTAAATAAGATTAAAATAGATAAATCTCCGGGTCCGGATGGCATACACCCACGAGTACTAAGAGAACTAAGTAATGTAATAGATAAACCATTATTTCTTATTTTTAGTGACTCTATAGCGACAGGGTCTGTTCCGCAGGACTGGCGCATAGCAAATGTGGTGCCAATATTCAAAAAGGGCTCTAAAAGTGAACCTGGAAATTATAGGCCAGTAAGTCTAACCTCTATTGTTGGTAAAATATTTGAAGGGTTTCTGAGGGATGTTATTCTGGATTATCTCAATGAGAATAACTGTTTAACTCCATATCAGCATGGGTTTATGAGAAATCGCTCCTGTCAAACCAATCTAATCAGTTTTTATGAAGAGGTAAGCTATAGACTGGACCACGGTGAGTCATTGGACGTGGTATATCTCGATTTTTCCAAAGCGTTTGATACCGTGCCGCACAAGAGGTTGGTACACAAAATGAGAATGCTTGGTCTGGGGGAAAATGTGTGTAAATGGGTTAGTAACTGGCTTAGTGATAGAAAGCAGAGGGTGGTTATAAATGGTATAGTCTCTAACTGGGTCGCTGTGACCAGTGGGGTACCGCAGGGGTCAGTATTGGGACCTGTTCTCTTCAACATATTCATTAATGATCTGGTAGAAGGTTTACACAGTAAAATATCGATATTTGCAGATGATACAAAACTATGTAAAGCAGTTAATACAAGAGAAGATAGTATTCTGCTACAGATGGATCTGGATAAGTTGGAAACTTGGGCTGAAAGGTGGCAGATGAGGTTTAACAATGATAAATGTAAGGTTATACACATGGGAAGAGGGAATCAATATCACCATTACACACTGAACGGGAAACCACTGGGTAAATCTGACAGGGAGAAGGACTTGGGGATCCTAGTTAATGATAAACTTACCTGGAGCAGCCAGTGCCAGGCAGCAGCTGCCAAGGCAAACAGGATCATGGGGTGCATTAAAAGAGGTCTGGATACACATGATGAGAGCATTATACTGCCTCTGTACAAATCCCTAGTTAGACCGCACATGGAGTACTGTGTCCAGTTTTGGGCACCGGTGCTCAGGAAGGATATAATGGAACTAGAGAGAGTACAAAGGAGGGCAACAAAATTAATAAAGGGGATGGGAGAACTACAATACCCAGATAGATTAGCGAAATTAGGATTATTTAGTCTAGAAAAAAGACGACTGAGGGGCGATCTAATAACCATGTATAAGTATATAAGGGGACAATACAAATATCTCGCTGAGGATCTGTTTATACCAAGGAAGGTGACGGGCACAAGGGGGCATTCTTTGCGTCTGGAGGAGAGAAGGTTTTTCCACCAACATAGAAGAGGATTCTTTACTGTTAGGGCAGTGAGAATCTGGAATTGCTTGCCTGAGGAGGTGGTGATGGCGAACTCAGTCGAGGGGTTCAAGAGAGGCCTGGATGTCTTCCTGGAGCAGAACAATATTGTATCATACAATTATTAGGTTCTGTAGAAGGACGTAGATCTGGGTATTTATTATGATGGAATATAGGCTGAACTGGATGGACAAATGTCTTTTTTCGGCCTTACTAACTATGTTACTATGTTACTAATTGGACATCTTATTTACCTGCTTCTACGCTGGATTCTTCCTCATAATTTTGTGTTCACCAAGCCCCAGTTCGTTATCACTTTTGCTTTGGATGATCTTTAGATAAGCAATACTTATCCATAGCAGTGTTCTTAGCAAAAATTGTGAGTGAGCCCCCTTGTGTGAATGAACTCAGGATGACTTACTGTCGGCATGACACAGGACTCATTGTAGCGCTCACCTTTTCTTCTCCGGACAATCATTCTTCCAGATGTCCCAAACAGTCTGAAGGGGGCTTCATCAAAGAAAATCACCTTACCTCAGTCCAGTGCAGTCCAATCTCTGTTCTTTCGGCAGAATATCCATCTACTCTTGATGTTTTCCTTGGAGAGAAGGGGCTTCTTTGCTGCCCATCTTGACACCAGCACAGCCTCCAAAAGCCTTTGCCTCACTGTTGATGCAGAGTCCTGCCTGCTGCCATTCCAGGCCAAGCTCTGCACTGCTGTGGAAACAAACATGGAACAGTAGTCCTGGAAATTGCTGGACTTTCTTGGGCAACCTGAAGCCTTCACTGCAACTGAACCTTTCCTTTCTTTTTTTTTTTTTTTTGAAGTTCCTGATGATCTGGTAAATGGTTAATTTAGGGACAACCTTACAAGCATCAATGTCCTGGCCTGTAAATCTCTTTTGATGCAAGGCAATGAAGGTTGCACGTATTTCCATGTAGGTAACCATTAAGGCTATCGGTCTTCTTTCAGAATTCAATCAGCGTGATATCACATGCCTTGTCCGCATTATCACTTTATCCTGAGCTACCAAGGAGGTAACTGAAATGAAGTAATTCACTTTTGATGACTCTTCATTAGTCTAGAGTTAATGGATTTTGTCACTTTAAAAAGTAAAGCCTGAAAATTTGTTAAAACCAATACTTTTATTGGTCTCAAAAGTTTACGCCACGATGGTAGGGTACGGAGCTGGAAGCATTTATCTGATATTGATGATCTACCCCAAGGGTTGTCTGTCAGTATCTAAGTAGTGACACAACCATTTTCAATTTTAAAATACAAGCTTAATACAATAAGAAATAACTGTTGGATCTGATGAAGACTTTAAACTTACTTTTAAAAATCCTGTCCTAATGGTTGTATTATCAGTGTTACCATCTAATATTAAAGGCAATCAGTCAGTAAGATCAACCTCCTCCCCCTTTCTGGACCCCAAACTGTGTATATGGGCAAGTATAGGAAAAATCAGCCACACTCAAATGGTTGAAAGTTCAGCAAACTGTAGTTTCTTTATTAACATATACAATAAACATCACCAGGTGCTTTTTTAGGAGATAAATGGGTGGCGGACTATTCAATTCGGGTAACGTTTCGACCCCAGCGGGTATTTATCAAAACCTCACTTATGCCAAAGAGGTAAAGGAGAGGAGAAAGAGCAGAGTTCCCATAGGGCAGCTCCGGTGGAGTTGTGTGAAAGCGCGTCCGCCTAGCCACATCACCCACTAGGCGGACGCGCTTTCGCACAACTCCACCGGAGCTGCCCTATGGGAACTCGGCTCTTTCTCCTCTCCTCTACCTGTTTGGCATAAGTGAGGTTTTGATAAAGACCCGCTGGGGTCGAAACGTTACCCGAATTGAATAGTCCGCCACCCATTTACCTCCTAAAAAAGCACCTGGTTTATTGTATATGTTAATAAAGAAACTACACAGTTTGAACTTTCAACCATTTGAGTGCGGCTGATTTTTCCTATACTTGGACTATTTTGTTCATGCCTGCACCAACCCAGTGACAGTGTGCACATCTTTTTCCTGGATTTGTGTATATGGGCAGGCGGGTCTTTGAAATGAAAATCCATAGACCCCTTTATACATTTCATGCGTTGCTGCATTCCAGAAAAGTTTGTGTTGTAATTCATACAAAAATGAGGCGTTAAGTGCTCAGGGCGGGACATAGCCTCTTATGGTTGTTTCCTGCCCTACACAAGTCTCTTCAGCTTGATTGATGTCTCACTTCTCTGTGTGACCTAAAGGTACCTTCACACTAAACGACGCTGCAACGATACCGACAACAATCCGGATCGCTGCAGCGTCGCTGTTTGGTCGCTGGAGAGCTGTCACACAGACCGCTCTCCAGCGACCAACGATGCCGGTAACCAGGGTAAACATCGGGTTACTAAGCGCAGGGCCGCGCTTAGTAACCCGATGTTTACCCTGGTTACCAGCGTAAAAGTAAAAAAAAAACAAAACACTACATACTTACCTACCGCTGTCTGTCCCCGACGCTCTGCTTCTCTGCACTCCTCCTGCACTGGCTGTGAGCACAGCGGCCGGAAAGCAGAGCGGTGACGTCACCGCTCTGCTTTCCGGCCGCTGTGCTCACAGTCAGTGCAGAGGAGTGCAGAGAAGCACAGCGCCGGGGACAGACAGCGGTAGGTAAGTATGTAATGTTTGTTTTTTTTACGTTTACGCTGGTAACCATGGTAAACATCGGGTTACTAAGCGCGGCCCTGCGCTTAGTAACCCGATGGTTACCCGGGACTTCGGGTTCGTTGGTCGCTGGAGAGCTGTCTGTGTGACAGCTCTCCAGCGACCAAACAGCGACGCTGCAGCGATCGACATCGTTGTCGGTATCGCTGCAGTGTCGCTTAGTGTGACGGTACCTTAAGTCAAGGAAATCAGTGGGCTGTCAATCAAGTAGGTGCTGGGCGGGGAAATTTTCAGAAGCCAGAGGCTTGGGAAGTGCTCTGTCATGCCCAGAGCACTGAACACCTCATTTGCATATGAATTAGAATGCTGATTTCTCTAGAATATCAGATATAAAGGTGTGGGTGGATTTACATTTTAAAGATTTGCATGCCCATATCTGCGGTTTGCATTAGGTAAGTGTCCACCTGACTTGTTACATGTCAAATGAGGAGCAAGGAACCCAACCATTTTTTGTCTTATAGCTGCTTTCATTGTAACATCTGTCGATTTTTACTTTGTTAGCGCCAGTTTTGTATGTCGTGCTGCTAGTCCATAAATGTGAAAAGATCACTTTCTTGAAATAACTTTCCCCTTAAAATTAACCTTCCTTTGCCCAGTGTCAGTAAAAGTGTATAGAGGTTGAGCCCCCCAGACACTCGCTACTGATCCTATTGTTCCGCCTGAACTTAATATTTAATGGCATAACTTTTATGTTTTACAGAAGCGGCACAAAGCTGACAATTTTGTGAACAAGAAAATCACCCAAGGTAAGTTCTGGAGTACTTTTTTTTTTTTTTTTAATTGGATTATATATATATCATATCATTGTACTAGAGTTTTGGAGCCAGGTTGTGGACAAGGAAACTGTTCAACAGCCGGAAGACATGCAGCCGTGGGGACTCGAACATATTTTTCGAGCATGCCCTACGTGTGCCCTATACAGTGTTGTGCTTAGTTTGAAAGCTTTAGCTGGCATACAGCTTACGTTTTTTGAAGACTCAATGTTCCCTGAAGGGTTCTGAGGATAACCTAATCCTCCATTCTCCCCGCAGTACACAATCATACACAAATCCTCCTCAGATACACAATGGGTTTCCATAATGAGATAGTGTGAGGTAAGAATACTCCCTCTGTGATGGAGATCCTTGCACTCAGAAATACATGGATCAATGGGAACGCTTTGTTTAATGATTTGGATGGCTAGGCGTAGGCAGGCAGGGGATGGCTAGGCGTAGGCAGGCAGGGGATGGCTAGGCGTAGGCAGGCAGGGGATGGCTAGGCATAGGCAGGCAGGGATGGCTAGGCGTAGGCAGGCAGGGGATGGCTAGGCGTAGGCAGGCAGGGGATGGCTAGGCGTGGGCAGGCAGGGGATGGCTAGGCGTGGGCAGGCAGGGGATGGCTAGGCGTGGGCAGGCAGGGGATGGCTAGGCGTGGGCAGGCAGGGGATGGCTAGGCGTGGGCAGGCAGGGGATGGCTAGGCGTGGGCAGGCAGGGGATGGCTAGGCGTGGGCAGGCAGGGGATGGCTAGGCGTAGGCAGGGCAGGGGATGGGTAGGCTTTTATTTATTGACTTTAAAATAAAGTGTCATAAATGATTGTACTATACCTGGAGTTTTCTTATGTTGTACATATCTGTGCTGCCATTTATGACGTCCACTTCATGTGTTTCTTAAGAACCGCTCTATTTTTCCTTTTTTCCTTTTCAGTCTTACGGAACGGAGCGTGGGAGATTGTGCACTGGGAAAAGGTTTGTTTCACTTGCTTTCTTTGTTAATTAGAGAACATTCTACCTGTTTCAATAGTTTCATTGTCTCTATGGAGCGATTAGAAATTTCTGACAGTAAAGGACATGAGCGACATATTTGTAATGTTAGAAATGCATTGTTATCTGGAGAGGAGATTGTATGCTTTCAGAGACTCCATAATGACCCCTCATAGAGATTCCTAAACCATAGTATCAAGGAGGCATGAAAGCCTGTACAGAAGTGATGGGGAAATACCATGATCTGTGTAGTTAAGATTCTGTCATGTAAAACAAGCCACAGGTCGCAAGACAACAGCAATGGCAAAGTCTGAGGTATGAATTGGTAATATTGTCCTGTGTTATACCTCCGACATACAGTGGGGCAAAAAAGTATTTAGTCAGTCAGCAATAGTGCAAGTTCCACCACTTAAAAAGATGAGAGGCGTCTGTAATTTACATCATAGGTAGACCTCAACTATGGGAGACAAACTGAGAAAAAAAATCCAGAAAATCACATTGTCTGTTTTTTATCATTTTATTTGCATATTATGGTGGAAAATAAGTATTTGGTCAGAAACAAAATTTCATCTCAATACTTTGTAATATATCCTTTGTTGGCAATGACAGAGGTCAAACGTTTTCTGTAAGTCTTCACAAGGTTGCCACACACTGTTGTTGGTATGTTGGCCCATTCCTCCATGCAGATCTCCTCTAGAGCAGTGATGTTTTTGGCTTTTCACTTGGCAACACGGACTTTCAACTCCCTCCAAAGGTTTTCTATAGGGTTGAGATCTGGAGACTGGCTAGGCCACTCCAGGACCTTGAAATGCTTCTTACGAAGCCACTCCTTCGTTGCCCTGGCGGTGTGCTTTGGATCATTGTCATGTTGAAAGACCCAGCCACGTTTCATGTTCAATGCCCTTGCTGATGGAAGGAGGTTTGCACTCAAAATCTCACGATACATGGCCCCATTCATTCTTTGATGTACCCGGATCAGTCGTCCTGGCCCCTTTGCAGAGAAACAGCCCCAAAGCATGATGTTTCCACCACCATGCTTTACAGTAGGTATGGTGTTTGATGGATGCAACTCAGTATTCTTTTTCCTCCAAACACGACAAGTTGTGTTTCTACCAAACAGTTCCAGTTTGGTTTCATCAGACCATAGGACATTCTCCCAAAACTCCTCTGGATCATCCAAATGCTCTCTAGCAAACTTCAGACGGGCCCGGACATGTACTGGCTTAAGCAGTGGGACACGTCTGGCACTGCAGGATCTGAGTCCATGGTGGCGTAGTGTGTTACATATGGTAGGCCTTGTTACATTGGTCCCAGCTCTCTGCAGTTCATTCACTAGGTCCCCCTCCCCCCCCCCCCCCCCCCCCCCCCCCCCCGTGGTTCTGGGATTTTTACTCACCGTTCTTGTGATCATTCTGACCCCACGGGGTGGGATTTTGCGTGGAGCCCCAGATCGAGGGAGATTATCAGTGGTCTTGTATGTCTTCCATTTTCTAATTATTGCTCCCACTGTTAATTTCTTCACTCCAAGCTGGTTGGCTATTGCAGATTCAGTCTTCCCAGCCTGGTGCAGGGCTACAATTTTGTTTCTGGTGTCCTTTGACAGCTCTTTGGTCTTCACCATAGTGGAGTTTGGAGTTAGATTGTTTGAGGGTGTGCACAGGTGTCTTTTTATACTGATAACAAGTTTAAACAGGTGCCATTACTACAGGTAATGTGTGGAGGAAAGAGGAGACTCTTAAAGAAGAAGTTACAGGTCTGTGAGAGACAGAAATCTTGATCGTTTGTTTCTGACCAAATACTTATTTTCCACCATAATATGCAAAAAAATGATAAAAAAACAGACAAAGTGATTTTCTGGATTTTTTTTTCTCAGTTTGTCTCCCATAGTTGAGGTCTACCTATGATGTAAATTACAGACGCCTCTCATCTTTTTAAGTGGTGGAACTTGCACTATTGCTGACTGACTAAATACTTTTTTGCCCCACTGTATACCGTGGTGTTCACATACCATGGCACAGATGTGTCCTCACTTATCTCTCCTTGGATTGAGATATCCTTAGAAGAGTGGCGCTAGAACATCGACAGAGTTATGCAAAATACGTTTAGTTTTTTCTTCTTCTCAAAGCCGGTGATCTGGTGCGGTTCCTCTTTGGATATTTCAAGTCAAAAGGAGAGATGAGGACGAGGGACTAAGGGATCCTGGTCCACATAATGTCAAGCCATATTCTTCTGGTGCATGGTGGCCTGTGGATGCGTAGGAGATATAAATCCGTGATTACTTCTGATTTTTACACCTCCAATGTATCCAAAAATGAGCTGTGAACAGAGCCTTATAGGCAAAAAAAAAGAAAAGTTGGTAAATTCTGTACTCATTGTGAATGTACACTTCCATCCTTGTGGAAGATGCCGCTGTTTCCCCTTTGTCAGAAGAGGTTCTGCTGCTAATCATGGGCTGCTAAATACCAAGCGGTGGGATATTTTACAAAGACGACATACCCTTTGGGAATTTTTTTTACACGTTGTCTTTAGAAGCTTGCAGCCCGTGTTCTTCTCTAGAAGCCTCTTGAATACCATATTATTCGTTGGTCTTGGTGGTGTAAACTGCGTCCACTTACCGGTAGCGGTTTTGAGTTAACCCTTTGTGCTGATTTTAGGAATGCGGATTGATTTAGTTCTGTAGACAGTCCGCGTTAACGTTGGGCCTACTTTCTCCCGTGCTGACACATTTAGTGCGTGGCCTCAATGCTTGTTTATGGCTGTATAGATGACTGAACTAAAGGATGCGAAGTGAACTCGAATACCTCTTCATTTTGACCTTTTATATGGCTTTGTCTATCATTTTCTGTGAAATGAGTGCCCGGTTTGGCACTTGGGTTTTCCAATTTATAAAACCCATTTTCATATACAGTATGTTTTACAGAAATAGGGAATTTAGAGAATGAGCCAGATAGGAGACCATTTACAAGGAGCGCCCCTCGTTCTGGAGCACCTGTCCGATCCTGTGTCACACAGATTTAGATAGACAGAAGCAGAAGGATCCGTCTAAGAAGGACAATTTTGACATGGATCCGTCTAAGAAGGACAATTTTGACATGGATCCGTCTAAGAAGGACAATTTTGACATGGATCCGTCTAAGAAGGACAATTTTGGTCTGGGTCCTTCTAAGCAGGAGGGCAATTTTGCCCTGGGTCCTTCTAAGCAGGAGGGCAATTTTGGCCTGGGCCCTTCTAACACATTTTCATATGTGTTTTACAGAAACCGGGAATTTAGAGAGTGAGCCAGATAGGAGAGCATTTACAAAGGGTTCTCCTCGTTCTGGAGAACCTGTCCAATCCTTTGTCATAAAGATTTAGATAGGCAGAGGCAGAAAAACATTTTTTATGTGGTTCGTTCTAATTAGGAGGACAATTTTGGCATGGATCCTTCTAAGAAGGACAATTTTGGCCTGGGTCCTTCTAAGTAGGAGGGCAATATTAGCCTGGGTCCTTCTACACAGGAGAACAATTTTGGCCTGGGTCCTTCTAACCCATTTTCATATATGTTTTACAGAAACAGGGAATTTAGAGAATGAGCCAGATAGGAGAGCATTTACAAGGAGCGCTCCTCATTCTGGAGAACCTGTCCGATCCTGTGTCATACAGATTTAGATTTTGGCATTGATCCTTCTAAGAAGGACAATTTTGGCCTTGGTCCTTCTAAGCAGGAGGGCAATTTTAGCCTGGGTCCTTCTAAGCAAGGGAGAAATTTTGGCCTGGGTCGTTCTAACCAGCAGAAATTGTCCAAAGTGCACACCCCCTTTTTGAAATTGTTTTATTTTTTCAATTATGAATACAGAAACTTAGTCATTATATTTTTTTGAGAAAAATGTCTATAACCTTTTAGCTTATCACAGTCTAAATATCAACTTGCAAATCGTGGTGAACAATGTTTTTGGATTTTTTTTTCTGGAAACTGTCCCATATTCCAATAACAATGTTGAGAATCTTTTAAATGAAAAGAATTTGTTGTTCCGAGGGTGTGAGCTATAATGGTCCAGTGACTGAGACATTACTGTGTGAACGGCTTGTTGTTCACTGCTACAATGGAAGCGCCGAGGGACGCATTGAGCAGGAGGACGGATGGTAATGCAGTTATGTTAATGGCAGCGCAGATAAATCTTTAATGTGTTCTTCTGAGTTCACTAACTGGAAATAATTGATATTCATTAGGGCAGAGTATTGTAGCTCCTTCCTTGCTTCGTTTCACTTCTTCTTTTTTCTGTGTCTTTTTCAAATAGAGAACCGCAGTCCTTATTAATAAATAACATTGAAAACGTCATTTACTTTGGAATTAATTAGTATTTCTTGTATACTGACATTTCTATATTCACATACCAAGCATTTTATTTTCACTGACGTAATGGATTTCTCATGCTTTCAAAAAGTTTTACACGGACAGGTCATCATCAGCTTTAGGCACAAAGGTCCTGACATCATGGCCCATTTATCTTTAAAGGGCTATTCTGAACTTATTTTCATGTTGTCTAACTAAAGCAATTTAATAAGGATGTTTGCACCTTAGTTTCTTTTTCTATCTCCTGTCATTTGCCTGCACTGTGAGCTTTTATCTTACATGATGTACAGCTTGTTCCATGGAGCACGGCCTCTAGGGCCCGCCTAGACGCTGGCCATGATTGCCCAGTGGATACGTTCCAGGAGAGACATTAATGCCTAATATTCCAGCATTCTCTCGCCAGGCTGTTAATTTCTATATAGTATTTATCTGCTCACCTCTGTCTCCGCTTCTGACTAGCTGCTGTTATAATCTTGCAAAATCACCAACCCTGCGGTTTTCAGTCAGAGCAGGTCTCCTTATCATGGATCTCAGTGTCTGGAGCTGTGTGCTTGTTCAAAAGCCCTGTTATCTCTGCATGTAAATATGATAGCAGTATACACTCCAGAACAAACCACTAATGGCTGATCTCAGGATTGGTGGAAATCTGAGTCTCGCCAATCGGACTGGTAATGGTTTCATAATAGGAATATACCCCTTTTCAAGAAATGTCTGATTTTGAATGAAACCCCTGCTGAAATAACCTAATTTGGGTTAGAGAACCTGTCAGCAAGTTTTTGCTATGTAATCCGAGCGCAGCATGATATAGTTACCGAGACCCTGATTCCAGCAATGTGTCACTTGTTGGTCTGCATGCGGTTATTTTGTTTTTTCTGCTGCTGATCTAGCAGAGCTTGAATGCCGAGCCCTGTATAGCCGCACACAGCAATGATTGGCAGCTGGTTGGCCTCTCTGTACACTGTACATTAGCAGAAAGTTTCCAACTCATGCTGGGGGTGGGGTTATAGGGAACGGTTGACTAGAAGTTACAGGACCCCTAGTCTTGGTTATTTTTAAAAAAAAAAAAAAATTTTCCCAGAATAGTTGAACGTTACAATATAAAGTTTGCTTTTTTCTTCCACTCTAATAGCACTTATCTTGCATAAGAACCAGAATCCTCAGTGTTGTCCATGATAATGTTCTTGAGCTGCATGTGACCAGGACGTGCTGCTGTGACCAGTTGTGCACAGTATGAATTGTACTGTGTCTTTAAAACTGAGATGGCCAAAAGGTTGCGGTAAGGCTCAGTGGTCCCATAAGAATCATGCAGCAGATAGATATAGGTTTATGGCTGAGGCTTAATAGGATCTCTGCAGGTAACTGGCCTCACTAGACTCTATTTTCCCTGCCACATGACCAGGACGGACTGCGTATTTATGGCCGGCTGTACAAAGACCACGTAGCGGCTGAAATAAAAAGTAAAAAAATATCGTTCTGCAAATCAGACCAATTATTATTCTCTTCTTATCTAATAAAACAAGAAGGGAAATCTGTCAGCAGGTGTTTGTTCTGTGATCTGAGAGCAGCATGATGTAGGGGCCAAGACCAGTTTTCAGTGTTTTATGCGCAAGATCTTCTCACTACAGGACTAGGTGTGTCGTGCCTCCTAGTCAACTGTTATGTCTAACCCCACCTTTGATTGGCAACTTTCTGGTTCCTCTGTGGCTATACGGGGCTCAGCATTCAGAGTTCTGCTAGATCTGAGTCAGAGAAAATAGTGATTGTATCAAAATGAGAGCAAGCAGCCCAGTAAGTGACACATTGCTGGGATTGGGCTTTCTGTTCCTTAGTCATGCTGCTCTTAGATTATATAGCGACAGCCTGTTGACAGATTCCCTTTAATCGACCAGTTAAAAATCACAACCTGTGTATGGGCTAACACGTTTTGGGCAATCCGTCCTTGGTTAGAGCCTATTGATTTACTTGATTAACATATTGGGTTAGGCTCAGAGTCCGGTGAATTTCAGCCATTCCTGACCTCTAACTCCAACTCCAGTAGAAAGCTCTGATGTCTGGTACTGTACCATCATACATCACCCAAAGGGTTCCATTTATTTGACAAAAGGCTTTATACTGCAAATTTCTTCTTCTGCACAATGTATGGGACACGGTGACTCTTCGTCACGCCTCTCTCCGCTGTTCCACTTTCCTTCTGGAGGCAACATACAAAGTGGGGTGCCGCTGTTCTCCTAAATCTGGTGGTGTTTTTTTTTTTTTTTGTTCTCCTCACTGTTCCTCAGTTATGGCCCCTTCTTCCTTATATGCAAATCAAGTCTTTTTAGCCAAGGAGGTGTGGTACTCGTGAAGATGCCCACCTACGAGTACTCGTGAAGATGCCCACCTACGAGTTGTGGAATAAGCCCATTTGGCTAAAAAGTCCAGAATTACGGTTCTTACATGGAGGAGGAGGGGGTCATAAGAGAAAATAGACATTGCCAGATTCGGGAGAACAACAGCAGGTGAAAATATTCCCCATTTCTGGTGGATGAGAATTTACTTTCCAGATTTCCTTCCTCCTGCGAGCAGACCGCGCCAGCTCAAAGTATTCATTGGTTTGTCTAATTGAGAGAATCTGGACGAGGCGATGTCATGTTCCAGCATATCCTCTTATCTGTGCTGACATTTCCTTTCTTACTTTTTCTCTTATATTCCTTATTAAACCGTCTGCAAAAAAAAAAAGGATAGTGTTCAGCCTTTGTGAGATGATCAGTGCTTTACTGGCAAAATCCCATCAAGGAGGCGAACGCTGCTGTGTGATGGGAAGGAGGCGATGGCGCTTAGTCACGTTGGCACAATGTGTCCTCCCCAGAACATCACAGCCTGAGGACAAGGGGATGTAATTGAGTTTTGTGACTTGAGCGGATGCAGTCTTCTCGCCTTATAAAATAATAGGCTTGCTGCTTTTATGTTCCACTTGGAAAGATTTGGTCTTGGTTCTTGTGCCGTGTAATGGGGAACTGTGAAATGCCTCTGTTCTCGTAAACCCGGTTGTCGAGATTTCGGCAATGTAGTAACTTTTTGTATCAAATTTAAACAAAACATCTGAAGTTCATGTAGGTGGAATACGGCTTTCCGATAACCGATCCATTCAGGTGAGGTGGAGGCAAGGCACTGGTGTACACGTCTATTGTACCGAAATGCGAGGACGTGCCCCTTCATTTTATTTCTGTGTCACATGCGTTTTCTGATATGGAAGCAAAGTGGAATATTGGCAAATCGATTCCCATGTGGACATTTATGGCATATCCATCAGGTATCCTATAGATACAGTAACCTACAAAGTGGTTCCATAAAGTAAATTGTACATAATATCCAGATACTGATGGCCAAAGCCTAAAGAGATGAACTGGAATATAGCATGTAGACGCATGTTCACACTGGGCACTACCAAAAAGATAAAATCAATATAAGCAAATACCCTGCAGTAAATAAATAGCAGTAGTGCATGAAAACAATATAGGTAGCTAAGGTAACATAATTTTGATTACAAAAAAAAAAACCTAAAAGCCATCCGATTACGTCAAGGTGACCATATTCGGGATGGTCTTTAGCTCTAGTATTAAAACCTTACCATTTGTCAAGTGTCATAAAATGTGTAAGTTATACCATTAATGACTGATAAATTGAGGTACCAACTCTTCTGACCTCAGCAGTCTCGGAGATGGCTGCGATGTTTAGCCATCTGTATTAATGCCCATGAGAACTTCAAAACTTTCAGCACAGGTGTGTTCACAGATAACTCACTAGCGCCGTCCAGTTCTAAAAATGTAGATACATTTAGATGTGGTCGGAATATGGTTGTAAAGAAGTTACTAAGGTACTTTTACATACAGGGGTGCGCTGATCCACAACCTCACAAAGAGTTGAACAAGTCTTCCCGTCATCTTGTCTTAATAGCCAAGCCAACCCCCTCTTGACCCAGTTAACAATTCCCTATGTTAAAGGCTCCGAATAAAATGGAGCAGCCAGAACGGTGACCGATACTTGCATTAGAAAATCGGTGTGTGGCCAGATACCACCTCCACATTAGAGCTTTAAAATGGTGTTGGGTCCCCTGAATCCTGGGTGGCCTTCAGTATGGTGGTGTCAGAAGCTAAAGTTGAATGTAGGAGGACACAGAACTAGGTAGAATTTTTTTTTTTTTATTTGGTGTAAAATGCTCCTGGCGGCAGATTCTTGTATTTCCCTTATAACACATAAATATATAAACTAGAAAATTCATATGTTATGGTGCGATGCCCTAAACTGCTTTACTTGCCTACACCGGTGCCTTCACAGGCCCCTAGTGCGCATGTGTTTTATGTATATGTAATGCTCTCGCTATTAACATGAATTTGCAGATTATTAACCGGTTGCCAGTCTCTTTCAGGTAAATGTTGGCGATATAGTTAAAATAAATGGCACAGAGTATTTACCCGCAGACATTATCCTTCTCTCCACAAGGTAGACGTGCCTCCTGTTGCTAACAATATGTAGTCTGGTTTCTCTCCTCTGTTACGACCTCCATTACTGCAAGGAAATAAAGATGAACTCTGTGCACGGACCGCTCTGCCCAACGCAAATATAGAACCAAATATGAATGTATATTAGTCCGCCTCTTGCCGCCATTCTGGGACAGTCAGCCGTCCGGCAGATGTTTGTCGTTATTTCCTTGTCATGGTCCAAGTGAGTCCATTCATAAAGCAATGTTTCAGAATCTGCTCCGTAACTGGGTCTCTATAGCATGTGTATGGGGTCTGACCTCTCCGGGTCATCCTGTATGAAGAGAACTCATGGAATCTCATGCAGCTTGTGTTTGTCGTGTGCCAGATTACCAAAAATGTTTGACCATTGGAAGTTGGCCAGATGTCAAGCTTGGGGTAAAATATAAATTGGGAAAAACTTAAATGGAGTTGTCTCAGATAAGAAAAAAAAGGATTATTTTTCTTCCCAGAAAAAGCACCACTCTTGTCCATGGTCTGAGTCTATTATTGCAGCCAGGGCTGGGGAGTCAGTAAGCCAAACCTCTGACTCCGACTCCTCAATTTCCCTAACTCTGACCCCACAGCGCTGGTCACTACTGAGCATGTGCATAAAGTGCAGCACAGATTCATCTCAACTACAACTCCACAGCACTGATCACTACTGAGTATGTACATACAGTGCAGCCCAGATTCATCTCAACTACAACCCCACAGCACTGGTCACTACTGAGCATGTACATAACGTGCAGCACAGATTCATCTCAACTACAACTCCACAGCATTGGTCAATACTGAGCATGTACATAAAGTGCAGCACAGATTCATCTCCACTACGACCCCACAGCACTGATCACTACTGAGCATGTACATAAAGTGCAGCACAGATTCATCTCCACTACGACCCCACAGCACTGGTCACTACTGAGCATGTGCATAAAGTGCAGCACAGATTCATCTCCACTCCGACCCCACAGCACTGATCACTACTGAGCATGTACATAAAGTGCAGCACAGATTCATCTCAACTACGACCCCACAGCCCTGCCTCACTACTGAGCATGTACATAAAGTGCAGCACAGATTCATCTCCACTCCGACCCCACAGCCCTGCCTCACTACTGAGCATGTACATAAAGTGCAGCACAGATTCATCTCCACTCCGACCCCACAGCACTGGTCACTACTGAGCATGTGCATAAAGTGCAGCACAGATTCATCTCCACTCCGACCCCACAGCACTGATCACTACTGAGCATGTACATAAAGTGCAGCACAGATTCATCTCAACTACGACCCCACAGCCCTGCCTCACTACTGAGCATGTACATAAAGTGCAGCACAGATTCATCTCCACTCCGACCCCACAGCACTGGTCACTACTGAGCATGTGCATAAAGTGCAGCACAGATTCATCTCCACTCCGACCCCACAGCACTGATCACTACTGAGCATGTACATAAAGTGCAGCACAGATTCATCTCAACTACGACCCCACAGCCCTGCCTCACTACTGAGCATGTACATAAAGTGCAGCACAGATTCATCTCCACTCCGACCCCACAGCACTGATCACTACTGAGCATGTACATAAAGTGCAGCACAGATTCATCTCAACTACGACCCCACAGCCCTGCCTCACTACTGAGCATGTACATAAAGTGCAGCACAGATTCATCTCCACTCCGACCCCACAGCACTGGTCACTACTGAGCATGTGCATAAAGTGCAGCACAGATTCATCTCAACTAAAAGCCAAGATCCTTAGATCAGGAACAAAACAGACATTTATAGGACATTTTATAACTTTCGCATATTATGAAAACATTTACAGCACATACATTGTACTACTGTACCCAATTTTATATACTGTATCATGTACTTGCTCTAGTTTTGAATGCTGCTGTGCTTCTAATCCACAAGACATTTTCCTGTGACCAGAACAATGTTTAAAGGTGGCTGCCTGACTGCTTATTTAAAGGGATTCTGTCATCAGGTTTTTGATATTTAATCTGATAGCAACATAATAAATGACAAGTGAGCCAGACTCTAGTGATGTCAGTTACTAGGCAGTTTTATAGTTTCAATGAAATCCGTGTTTTCTTAGCAGAAGATTATCACTACAGGACTAGGTGTTTTATGCCATGCAGTCCAGCAGATTTGTGTAACCCCGCACCAACTAGTGATTGGCATCTTGCTGTATATAGTGTATAATGCACACAGAAAGCTGTCAATCGGGTATGAGTGGGGTTATACACACCGCTGCTACATCTACAGCACAGAATATTACACCAAGCAGCCTAGTAAGTGGTACATCACTGAAATCAGACTCCTGCTCTGTATTATTATGCCCTACGTCATGCTGCTCTCAGATTACATAACACAAACCTGCTGACAGATCCACTTTAATACCAGAGGCAGACCCCTTCTATCTGTATAATGGAGATAGAGGCCAATTAACAGAAGCACAAAGGCAGGAACTCGGGACCTGAGTAAGTATGGTAAGATTCCAGTGATGCAAGTTGCTTTAACTGTTTTTATTCATGTTAAAGCCCTTACATGGCAAGCTGCAACATGGAACACTAAAGTGATGCGGTCTCTAGTGGAAAATTATTCTAGTGGCCACTATTTCCTAGTCTCGAGCCACCACTTTTTTTTTTTTTATTAAGTGGTTGTCGGGTCCTGTACTTTACATTAATGATTTCCTATCAATCATGTGAAGTTAAAGGGAGTCTTATCAGTACAAAGTGACTGTTCAAACCAAGCACAGACGCTCAGTGCACACTTGGCCTGTCCGAGCGGCTCAGTCCCATTTCCTTGTTTTCCATCGATCTCCATCGTCTTCTGGCTCCTCTGAAGTTCAAGTGGTTAAACAATAGGGAGACCAGTAGGTGGCGCACTGAGCGCCTGGGCTTGGTTTGAACAGTCATTTTCTGCTGACAGATGTAAAGCAATGTCATGGAATATATTCTCATCAGTTTCATGTAATGTATATTTCAGACCCAGTTAGGAATAGAAGATGGAAACATCAGTCTTTTATTAATGACAAATGTTCTACTTTAATCTTTTTCTTCTGTCTTTGTTGGTGTCGTCTCCTTCATATTTTCCATCGTTCCTCCATTGTGATCTTGTCCATACTGGGACACATAGGTGACTATAGGCGAGATAGTGAGAGTGACCAATGGGGAGCATCTCCCGGCTGATCTCATCAGTCTGTCTTCAAGGTCAGAGGATTGGCGGAGTCGGCTCTGTACAAGGGGGTCCTCTTGTATTTACACGCCATGCCCACCAAAGAGCACACGCAGTCCAGACAGCATGCCTATGGAAAAAGAAGCGGACCCGTCTGCCCTCCTGACATGGCTGTGGTGGTAGATCAGTGTTCCTCATGATACAAGTCTGGAGAAATGTATTTTACAATTCCTAATTATGGTGATCCTCATTTATTCCTCCTGTAAATGTATGTATAAATTGAAAACTGGGTGTTAATAGTTTGGGGTGTGCTCCTGTATACTCGGAGATTGGAGACAGTGGTAAAACGCACTTGCTTCACAAGAAAAATGGTAACGCCCAGTTGGAAATTTATTCATAAATTTGTAGGAGAAATGACAAGACCGACACAATGCAGAGTTAGAAGAAGAGCGGATCGTTTCATGGGGAACGCTAGTAATTGCTAACACGGACATGACGGGAGAAACGGAATATTCTCTTTCAAGGGGTTTTCTGGGACTTGATAATTAATAGATTTTATTAGATGCGTCATCAATATCAGATCGGTGAAATCTGCTTCCCCAGCTGATTGATTGAAGGCAATGTATGGGGCGGACCACCGCAGTGTATGGGGCGGACCACCGCAGCCCGGTACATGACTCGATGGTACTTTACCTCCCACTCACTTATATACTGAGCAGCTATGTGGGGGCTGCTGTCCTGATCAATTCTTAAGTCCCAGACAACCCTGTTAAAGGGAATGTCAGCAGGATTTAACCCCACAAACTGTTATACCCACGTAGCCCTTTCAAAGACAAGTCCAGCAATACCTTTACATGGTTGATCCGTATCTCCGTTACTAAGAAATCAATGTTTGCATTGATATGTAGATGAATGATTATGGTAGATCTGAAGCCTCTGTCACTCCAGCTCTATTCTCTGCCCAGCGCCGCCGCCTCCTGCTTGACTGGTAGATCTGAAGCCTCTGTCACTCCAGCTCTATTCTCTGCCCAGTGCCACTTACTCCTGCTTGACTGGGAGATCTGAAGCCTCTGTCACTCCAGCTCTATTCCCTGCCCAGCGCCACCTACTCCTGCTTGACTGGGAGATCTGAAGCCTCTGTCACTCCAGCTCTATTCCCTGCCCAACGCCACCTACTCCTGCTTGACTGGGAGATCTGAAGCCTCTGTCACTCCAGCTCTATTCCCTGCCCAACGCCACCTACTCCTGCTTGACTGGGAGATCTGAAGCCTCTGTCACTCCAGCTCTATTCCCTGCCCAACGCCACCTACTCCTGCTTGACTGGGAGATCTGAAGCCTCTGTCACTCCAGCTCTATTCCCTGCCCAACGCCACCTACTCCTGCTTGACTGGGAGATCTGAAGCCTCTGTCACTCCAGCTCTATTCCCTGCCCAGTGCTGCTGTCTCTTGCTTGACTGGTATATTTAACGCCTCTGTCACTCCAGGTTCTATTCCCTGACCAGCGCCGGCGCCTACTGCTCGACTGATAGCCTCTATGCCATGTGTTTTCAGGCAAGAAAGAGGGGACGACACTGCGCAGGGAATAGAGCTGGAGTAACAGAGTCTTCAGATCTACCATAGTCCTTTAGCCTCATCATCATATCAATATAAACGCTGATTTCTCAGTAACAGAGGAGAGGACTGCCCATGTGACGGTATTGCTGGACTTGTCTTTGAAAGCGTTAATGTCCACATTAATGTTTCCAGGGGGAAAAACCTGCTGACAAATTCCTTTTAAATTTGACTATTCATTCGATGCCACTTCTCAAACCAGGCCTATATACCAGTATATAAATGTACCTACGTGCAGTGGCGTAACTTGAAACTCATGAGCCCCTGATGCAAAAGCTCCAACGGGCCCCCAAATATTGTAAATCTTTAATAGCAATAGTCTTTTTCTATAGGCCAAAGGGACTTTTCGGGCCCCCTATGCTCCAGGGCCCGGGTGCGATTGCGACCCCTGCACCTGTTGTAGTTACGCCCCTGGATACTTGTATATTCAAGTGGTACCATACTGGTTAGGAAACCCATTAAAATGTTTTTCATTGGTTTTCATTCCAAAATAAATAAATCTAATGGTTTTTCAAAATATTCAGTCGACAACCTAGAGGATCCCTTGCACAGAGCAGATCCTGGCTGGATCACGTGTCGCATGTGAGCGGTCTGCTCTGCCTGGCGCTTACTGCATGTTACGTGTAAGGCGCAGCTGTTGGCGCTCACTAATCCACACTCCTGGATTATTTACTAGGATTGCCCTTTTCCCTTTTCTATCTTTGTGTGTGCTTCCATGTTTTATTCTGACTTTGTGTTGATAAAAGAAATGTATTATATTTGCATATGATAATGTCATTTTTTTGTGAGGGGAAGCATGGACCACTTTTTCTTAGAGGGCATGCAGTCATCGCGTCATGCTGTATTTGAAAGCATGGTGGTTCTTATCTGCTTAAAACCATACGCTATCTGCTTTATTTTATGATTCCTTTCAACCCTCTAGGGTGACTGAAAAGTCCAGAACCCCCAAATATATATAACCCAATAGAGTATTTCACTTAAAAAAATAAATATATATATTTATACAATGTGATTTTCTGTATTTTATTTGATATTCTATCTCTCAATGTTAAAATTAACCTACCCTTAAAATTATAGTGTATGAATGTGTGTATATATGTGTGTGTGTGTAATATATATATATATATATATATATATATATATATATATATATATATATATATATATATATATATACATACATACATACATACATACATACATACATACATACATACATACATACATACATACATACATACACTATAATTTTAAGGGTATGTTAATTTTAACATTGAGAGATAGAATATCAAATAAAATACAGAAAATCACATTGTATAAATTTATTTCCATTTGTCTTACCATTAAAAAATCTTATTTTTATAGACTAGAGAAATACAAATGTATATTATAAATTTTCCCACAATGCTCACCTTTTTGGACAGATTGTCAGCTGCCAGAGGGGGAAGGAGATTGACTCTGCTCACAGCCTGCTCCAAAAGCATTGGTGAGCATCTGCCCCAATTAGAACAAAATGCAAGCAAAAAGAAAGGCTAAAAACACGTTTTTATTTGCCTTACAAACTGTAAATTACTTTTACAATGGTTATGTACAGCATTTCTAGGGTTTTTAAGTAGAAATGATCTGTGAGATGGCACAATACACGCAGGTGTTCGAGAAGGGCCCGATCTACACAAGCGTACTATGGCTCCATGCAGGAGATGTATTTATATCATTACAATCAAACCAATGGCTCTAAAAAAAAATAAAAAAAAAAGGACTTTTGAAAGAAACCAGCCTAAAATGTAGAGGAGGAATACTTATGACGCTATTCCCCTGGTTTTAACGTAATGCAAATCTAATTGCCCCGAAATTACTATTACCCACATTCATCTGTACATTGGCACTTAGGATCACCTTTAAAGTAGTAAAACCTTTTAGCATTTGCCACCATTTATTTTATTTCCCTTTTTTTCCTTATTTTAGTCTGATACTGTTACAGAAATCCATTAAGACAACTCAAGCACACTTTTTAGTTTTTAGTGGTGTCTGCAGCTTAGCTGGCGGCTGTCTCAGCTTATCATTTGGCTTCCAACGCATTTTGTAAATTACGGTAGTGCTTTTTCCTTTGTAATTTGTGCAGCGTGTTCTACTTTTAAAGTGAAAAAACAAATAAAAGAAACTTTTTTTTTTTCTTCTACATTTGCTTTTCCTGTGTCATTTATTGTTCCTCATACCGTATTTTATTTTACCCCAGTGAGCCGCAAGCCATGTGCTACATTGAGACCTCCAACCTTGATGGGGAAACCAATCTGAAAATCCGCCAGGTATGTGACAATGAGTTTGTAGAAGTAGGTGGATCTTTTGATATTTTTTTTCTTCTCGGCAGTAAGTGTAATTTACACATACACAACACTGCTGTCCACACAGTACAAGCACATTCAGCTCTGCTGTGTATACTCTACACATACAGCTCTGATGTAGAAGCACACAACTCGGCTACATCAACACAGTTCGGCTACATCAACACAGTTCGGCTACATCAACACAGTTCAGCTACATCAACACAGTTCAGCTACATCAACACAGTTCAGCTACATCAACACAGTTCAGCTACATGAACGCACACCAGCATCTTACTGATCACATGACCTGTGAGGCAGATCTCGGTCACTTTCTCCCATGGCCTGCACTGATCACACCGATCAGTGTCTGGCTGGAGGAGAGAGAACTGCCAATGCATGGCGTCAGTATTCTCCTCCATCACAGGAAGCTTTCTCAGAGCTATAGGGAAGTTTTATAGTCAAAAATATACAGTAATTAAATGAAGTTGGTTTACACAAATGTAACTTTAACATTGGGTTCGGCTTCTTTGTTTTTTTTAAAGAAGTTAGAACCATTTACCGTAAATGTAAATTATTTACTTTCAGAATACTTGATCTCATTTGATAAATGAAAGGATATATAAATAGAAAATCTGCAAATCATTAAAAAATGATGTCTTACCCTCCCCAAATATATCACTCCAAAGCATTGCTTGATGTAGTTGTTTGTTCTCTGCTCCTGCTTTCCTGTCTGACAAACGTCTCGCAGGTTTAACAGAGGGGCGGCCTTTCAGTTCCAGAAATGAAACAAAGGGAGTTCTAGCACCTATAGTGCTGATAAGTATATACGACACGCTGAAGAGCAGGTTGTAGAGCAGGTTGTAGCAGGTTGTAGAGCTTGTGAATCGAGGCCGTTCCTTCTTTACTGCAGGTTTTGTGTGGCAGATGCTCTTTAAGTTCTATGATTTCTGTGCTTTTATTAAGATTTTTCCCAACCAATAAATTTACCCAACAGCCCTGATGAGGTTCATCATAAGTGATTCAACTGTTGACAAAATGACAAAAGAATGTACCCCCTAATTAGGGGCTGATAACGTAACAATGTAAATGTTATTAATCGCTTATAATAATGCTATGTAGTATTGATAACAAACCACTTGATGTCTAGACACCATCCAGACTTTATAACCTGAAGATGCCAAGGTCTATAAAATGGCGCTCTCTAAACGTTGTGTGTACTCTCTCCTGCGAACACTTATTTGTCTGTCTATTCCTCCACTGTCTCACATGCATCCATGTGTGTGTGTGTGTAAGCCAAGCACCATAAGGCATTCATAGTGTATATGACAGTCATGTTTTCTGAGACCGCTGCAGTCCATCATCGCAAGTGCTGCGTTTCTTTGTTTTAAAAGAAAGACTGAAGGATCTGATGCTTAGACATGCTGTTGCGCCCCGTGCTGTTGCGCCCCGTGCTGTTGCGCCCCGTGCTGTTGCGCCCCGTGCTGTTGCGCCCCGTGCTGTTGCGCCCCGTGCTGTTGCGCCCCGTGCTGTTGCGCCCCGTGCTGTTGCGCCCCGTGCTGTTGCGCCCCGTGCTGTTGCGCCCATTAGTGCTTTCATAAGTCCGGGTTGTGTATAGATCTCAAATGATAGTGTTACTATTATATGGAATATTCTTAGAGGTGATTACTAATTAAACATTTTCACCAACCCTGAATTTCTGGATACATTCTCTTGCCAGTTTAATAGGTTATTCTCGTCACATAGTATTACATTATATTCCTGGGATACGTCATGGTGGCGGGAGCCACTACACTGATCCATTCAAGAAGCAACATGGCTAAAATAGCAATCACATCGAGAGGTTTTCTGGTGGTTAAAAAAAAAGCCAAAAAAAGTTTCATCAAATTTAAAATGTTAGAAAATATCTAAGCTAATAGTGCAAGAAAACTGACCAATGGCGCCTAGAGGTGTAAATGCAGGCTCGGACTGGCCACAGGAGAACAGGTAAATTCCCCGGTGGGCCCCTAGGCAAGAGCAAGCCACTTACCCCCACATGAGCAGTAGTTGGCCAATACATGAAGTCACTATGTACAGACAAAAGAAGGATCTCGTCATTCAGCAACCTACCTAGTGTTTATATAGAAGCAGAAGTAAATCTGTGAAAGTGGCAATGTAATATTTGCATGGCCCCCCCAAGTCCGTGCTACTGGTGGGCCCTTGCCACACCAGGCCGACACTGTGTATACACCTCTCTTTAACACCTCGTTTGTCTTTCTGGATTTCTTTTCCAGGGTCTTTCCCTGACGGCGGACATGAAAGACATTGATACCTTGATGGGCTTGTCCGGCAGGATCGAATGTGAAAGCCCGAACAGGCATCTGTACGATTTCAATGGAAACATCAGGCTGGATGGCAAAGTGTGAGTATGGAGCAAGTAAAAATGACGCCATTATTACCCCCGGTGATAATATTATGGGGTCATAGGAATTGGGAATGGCCAGTGTTTTGTTTTTTAAATATTTTTTTTTTAACAGTTTGCTATTAAAATGTATAATTGAGCACAAAGTCTAATGAACCTGAGTATGAGATTACTAGATATTGAGTATTATACACAGAAGAAGCAGAAATGTGTGTAAATATGTAAATTGTAATTATATTAACTGCATATTGGGAAATAAAGTTTTAGTTACATATTTAATAGTTTTTTTTTCTGATGCAGAATCATTTCTAATGTTATGTAATTGATTAAGATTTAGTTTTCTCCTTATTATTTTTCTCTGCAAACACAATGATGCATACAGAACAATAATGCTCCTCCTCCTGCAGGGGACAGAAGAGAAAAAATAAATGTCCATATTTTTCGGACTATGGGACGCACCTTACTATAAGGCGCACCTTACGTTTAGACAGTGGTATAAAGGAAAAGGTCCTACTGATTAAAACTTCCCTGACAGTATAAAGAAGGGAGGGATCATTATCAGTAATGCATCGGGAAAGTGGAATATCTATTGTTTATCCGCAGCTTGTGTATTACACACACAGCTTCACAGCACGAGCATTATGTATCCTGCAGTGCACATACTGTGTATACAGAACACTCCTGCTTCACAGTAAATGCACACTCAACTCTGCTACACGGACGCACACAGAACTCTGCTACACGGACGCACACAGAACTCTGCTACACGGACGCACACTGAACTCTGCTACACGGACGCACACAGAACTCTGCTACACGGACGCACACAGAACTCTGCTACACGGACGCACACAGAACTCTGCTACACGGACGCACACAGAACTCTGCTACACGGACGCACACAGAACTCTGCTACACGGACGCACACAGAACTCTGCTACACGGACGCACACAGAACTCTGCTACACGGACGCACACAGCGCTGCAACATGGACATTCATGCACACAGGTCTGCTACATCAATACACACAGGTCTGCTACATCAATACACACAGGTCTGCTACATCAATACACACAGGTCTGCTACATCAATACACACAGGTCTGCTACATCAATACACACAGGTCTGCTACATCAATACACACAGGTCTGCTACATCAACACACAGGTCTGCTACATCAACACACACAGGTCTGCTACATCAATATACTCACACGTCTGATACATCAATATACACAGGTCTGCTACATCAACACACACAGGTCTGCTACATCAATATACACACAGGTCTGCTACATCAACATACTCACACGTCTAATACATCAATATACACAGGTCTGCTACATCAATATACACACAGGTCTGCTACATCAATATACACAGGTCTGCTACATCAATATACACACAGGTCTGCTACATCAATATACACAGGTCTGCTACATCAATATACACACACAGGTCTGCTACATCAATACACACAGGTCTGCTACATCAATACACACAGGTCTGCTACATCAATATACACACAGGTCTGCTACATCAATACACACAGGTCTGCTACATCAATATACACACAGGTCTGCTACATCAATACACACACAGGTCTGCTACATCAATACACACAGGTCTGCTACATCAATATACACACAGGTCTGCTACATCAATATACACACAGGTCTGCTACATCAATATACACACAGGTCTGCTACATCAATATACACACAGGTCTGCTACATCAATATACACACAGGTCTGCTACATCAATATACACACAGGTCTGCTACATCAATATACACACAGGTCTGCTACATCAATATACACACAGGTCTGCTACATCAATATACACACAGGTCTGCTACATCAATATACACACAGGTCTGCTACATCAATATACACACAGGTCTGCTACATCAATATACACACAGGTCTGCTACATCAACACACACACAGGTCTGCTACATCAATATACACACAGGTCTGCTACATCAATATACACACAGGTCTGCTACATCAACACACACAGGTCTGGTACATCAATATACACACAGGTCTGCTACATCAATATACACACAGGTCTGCTACATCAATATACACACAGGTCTGCTACATCAATATACACACAGGTCTGGTACATCAATATACACACAGGTCTGCTACATCAATATACACACAGGTCTGCTACTTCAACACACAGGTCTGCTACATCAATACACACACACACACACACACCTCTGCTACATCAATATAAACACAGGTCTGCTACATAAACACACACATACACGCGTCTGGTACATCAATATACACACACACATACACACACAGTTCTGCTACATCAACACATACAGGTATGCTACATCAACATACACACACATAGGTCTCCTACATCAAAATATACACACACAGGTCTGCAACATCAGCATACACACTAAGGCTATGTTCACACGTTCAGGATTTCTTGCAGACATTTCCAGACAAAAACCGGACATTTCTGCCAGAAATCCGCATGCGTTTTTTTTCACGTTTTTTATTCGTTTTTTGCACGTTTTCCCCCAATGCATTAAATAGCGGGAAAACGCAAAAAATCTGCAAAATTAATGAAAGCGAAAAAGCGCAAAACATCCTGAACATTCTCTTTGATCATTGGAAACCACATCCTGATTTTTCTTACTAAAAAGGGCATCTTATAGTCCAAAAGATTCTATAATCTTTTTTTTTTTTGTTTGGCGTTGTTTGGATTAGGTTATATTATGTGTCTGAAAAAACAAGAATGAATAAAGGTCAGCTTGTCCAGAATGTGAAAAGTCTTATTAAATCTACCTAATGCCACATATTAAAGAGAAATATGAAATACACCTGAGGTCTGATGCAAGGATTTCATGTTATCAGATATTGAACTGTAAAGACTATGGACCAAGTGTATACAACCTACGGCAACAAACTCTACATGATACTCATGACATCCAGTTACATTTCAGCAGTTTTCTATGATTTTCTACCATATGCTTTGATTTCCAATGTTTGTCTGCCTTTTCTTTCATTTTTAAAGAATCTAACCAATTCTTTGAAGGGATTTTGTCAGCAATTTTTTTTTCTGTGTGGACAGAGACCCTGATTCCATTGATGCATCACTTAGTTTACTGGGTGCAGCAGTTGTGATAGAACTACAGTTTTCTCTTCTGATCTAGCAGAGCCGAGTTGTTGCGCTGCGTATAACCCCTCACCACTGACAGGGAGCTTTCTGTGTACTGACAGGCTATTAATCTGTGGTGAGGGCAGGGTGGGACTAGAAGGCACATGACATCTAGTCCTTCAGTGTTTTATCAGCAGGAAATTATCACTAATTTTATTAAAACAAAATCACTCAGTCTAATAAGTTACAGATTGCTGGAATCCGGGTCTCTGCCCCTCTCGCATAAAACAAAAACCTGAACAAATCGATCAGAGCAACATTAGGGGTATATAAAATATAACTGAGTCATAGTGGCCTCCTCAGAACTACCACAATGCAACAGAAAACGCCCATAGATATACATAAAGATATTAGAACAAATGGAGTCAGAAAATCTGTCTTTAAAGTACATACAAAGTCACTTTTATTTCTACATTAATCATAGGTATAAGCGTACAATAAAATCATTATACTCTAATAGAAACATTAATATTCCGTAATGAACAGGTGAAATATATATGAAGGACAGTATGCTGAAAGGTATAAGACTGGTAGAATCAGGTTCATGAGAAATAGACCATAATATAACGTATTCATATGCCTTTAAGAAGCAAAACGTAAAATGGCCAGCTAAGCATTGATCCTTACCCATATCAGTCAGTGTGACACCAGACTTGCCAGCCCCTACGCGCGTTTCGCATAGACTTCCTCAGGGGGAACTTGATCCTACCTGTCTTATACCTTTCAGCTTCGCATTGACTTCCAGACCTTTTCTACCTGTGTCCTTCATATATATATATTTCACCAGTCAATTATGGAATATTAATGTTTTTATTGGAGTATAATGATTTTATTGTATGCTTATACCTATGGTTAATGTAGAAATCAATATGACTTTGTACTTTACAGACCGATTTTCTGACTCTATTTGTTCTCATATTTTTCTATAAAGCAAAAACCTGCTGTCACGTTCCCTTTAAAAGTCCATGCCACCCCTGTTAGATTTGTGCTTGTCCAGTTCTGTGGCGCCCCACGTGTCAGACCACAGCAGAAGATCACACAAATGCTTTTTATAGTAGCCAAGAGGATCTTCTTATTGAACTTCCAGTATACCGACAGGTATGCCATAAATGTCTCACGTGCCTCTGAATGATGATCATCTCCGTTCACGTCCGCGCTGGAAATAGCCGAGCCAGCGTGCATAGCTATTATTAGGTCTCCAATAATTAAAAATGCATTCAGCCAAAAAGTTATAGACATTCTCCCGAGATCCTAGAGTTAATGACAAGAGTTAAACAGATTGACAAAAAGCCTGGAAATAGCAATGTTATTATATATAGTAACAATATAAAGTGCAAGTGCAGATAAAACATCAACGCAGCCCATATATGAGTAGGTGAAAATAATAATTCAAGTAACCCGCAACAGGTTTCAGCTTTTAGCCTGTTTGGGGTGCAATATACTAGTAATAAGACACTGCTGGTTTAATAAGTGCAGTATTAATGTTTATACAGAGCCTGGTGTGGGCAGTTGAAGCTTCCTCAGCTCTGCTGCATTGCTAAATGTAAGAATCCTGATTGTGTTTATGGGCAACATGGTGGCTCAG
Source organism: Ranitomeya imitator (assembly GCF_032444005.1). Classification (NCBI taxonomy): domain Eukaryota; kingdom Metazoa; phylum Chordata; class Amphibia; order Anura; family Dendrobatidae; genus Ranitomeya; species Ranitomeya imitator. Next base: position 1,140,130,262 of record NC_091282.1, read on the forward strand.
TGGTTAGCTCTGTATGGTGGCTCAGTGGTTAGCACTGTATGGCGGCTCAGTGGTTAGCTCTGTATGGCGGCTCAGTGGTTAGCACTGTATGGCGGCTCAGTGGTTAGCACTGTATGGCGGCTCAGTGGTTAGCACTGTATGGCGGCTCAGTGGTTAGCACTGTATGGCGGCTCAGTGGTTAGCACTGTATGGCGGCTCAGTGGTTAGCACTGTATGGCGGCTCAGTGGTTAGCACTGTACAGTGGCTCAGTGGTTTCACTGTTGCATTGCAGCACTGGGGTCCTGGATTCAAATCCCACAAAGGACAACATCTGCAAAGAGTTTGTATGTCCTCGAGTTTGCCTGGCTTTTCTCCAGGTTCTCCGGTTTCCTCCCACACTCCAAAAATATACTGATAGGGTGACAGTGATGATAATGTACATAAAGGGCTGTGGAATATGTTAGCGTTATATAAGCAACGCATAATAAATAGTCAGAACCACTGCACCCAGTAAACTAAGGCCGGTTTCACATTAGCGTTTTGAGGAGCTGCGGACTTCCTCCTTGAAGCCCCGCCCTCGGCCTCACCTCCGCCGCTAGCTCCTCCTACTTCTGCATGTGGCCTGCGTACCTATCTTTAACATTAGGTACGCAGGTCATGCGGCTGTATGCGGATGCTTCCGCATGCGTCGTTTTGACGATGCGGTGACCAGCGTAGCACGCAGCTGGCTACAATTTATTTCTTTTTTTTCTCAGTGGCGGAGGTGCGGCCGAGGGCGGAGCTTCACGGAGGAAGTCCGCAGCTCCTCAAAACGCTAGTGTGAAACTAGCCTTAGTGATACATTGTTGGATTTCTAGTCTCTTTGACTACATCTTGCTGCTCTTAGTTTAGGTAAAAGCCTGCTTACATATTCCACTTAAAGGGACTCTCACAGCAGGTTTTTGCTATGTAATCTGAGAGCAGCATGATGCAGGGACTGACGCCCTGATTTCAGCGATGTGTCACTTACTGGGTTTTGTGTTGCTGTTTAACTAAAATCTGTTTTTTATCAGCAGGGGATTATCACTGCAGGATAGGTGTCTGGTGCCTCCTGGTCCAGCCCCGCCTCCACCACAGATTAGCAGCTCACTGTTAATGCACAGTGTACACAGAGCTGTCAGTCCGTGGCATGGACGGGTTGGTACATTGTATTTTGCTGTGTATGTCAGTGGAAGTGTCATTAAGTGCTGTAATAACCACATTGTTGTGATTGGCGCTTACCTGGGCTCCATGCTGCACCATCTACCCGAGCAGTTACATAATGTCCTGTGTTCTAAATAAACCGGCCAACAAGTGTATGAATATTGGAGAATATCTGACTACACAGGTAATAATGGATGTAGAAGTTCAGCCGACGGCGCAGCACTAAACTCCCTGAATGATAACTTTACATTTTAATGGGGCTGAGGTGGGTGCAATGGTGATAATGTGTTAGCCGTTCTTGCTTCCATGGTTGGAATAGTTGGTCGATCACCAAAAGAAAATAATTGTTTTCAACACCGCAACTTAATATAGGGATTACGCACGCTTGGCTTGTCCAAAGGTCAGGAGACTTCATTGCTCTCCCAGGTAGATGGCCTGGATGTGGATGATCACTCATCCAGTAATCTATTAAAAATGTATCGGCATTGTGTAATGAGGCATTTGGGAAATAGAAAGAATGCGCTGGTGACATATTGATCTGCCCGTCTTTTGCGGCTGTAGTGTCTCCAGCAGGTTTCCTCATCGTGACCTCTAGTGGTGACATGGAGAACAGCCCTGCACATCGTTGTACGTGCTTCTTGTATATTTTTCTACAATGTTGTGACATACTATGTATACTGTATGTAGAGGATTTGCTGTGACATGCTGTGTATACTGTATGTAGGGGATCTGCTGTGTGACATGCTGTGTATACTGTATGTAGGGGATCTGCTGTGACATGCTGTGTATACTGTATATAGAGGATCTGCTGTGTATACTGTATATAGAGGATCTGCTGTGTATACTGTATGTAGGGGATCTGCTGTGTATACTGTAGGGGATCTGCTGTGACATGCTGTGTATACTGTATGTAGGGGATCTGCTGTGACATGCTGTGTATACTGTATATAGAGGATCTGCTGTGTGACATGCTGTGTATACTGTATGTAGGGGATCTGCTGTGTGACATGCTGTGTATACTGTATGAAGGGGATCTGCTGTGTGACATGCTGTGTATACTGTATGTAGGGGATCTGCTGTTACATGCTGTATATACTGTATGTAGGGGATCTGCTGTGACATGCTGTGTATACAGTATGTAGGGGATCTGCTGTTACATGCTGTATATACTGTATGTAATGTAAGGTTATACACATGGGAAGAGGGAATCAATATCACCATTACACACTGAACGGGAAACCACTGGGTAAATCTGACAGGGAGAAGGACTTGGGGAACCTAGTTAATGATAAACTTACCTGGAGCAGCCAGTGCCAGGCAGCAGCTGCCAAGGCAAACAGGATCATGGGGTGCATTAAAAGAGGTCTGGATACACATGATGAGAGCATTATACTGCCTCTGTACAAATCCCTAGTTAGACCGCACATGGAGTACTGTGTCCAGTTTTGGGCACCGGTGCTCAGGAAGGATATAATGGAACTAGAGAGAGTACAAAGGAGGGCAACAAAATTAATAAAGGGGATGGGAGAACTACAATACCCAGATAGATTAGCGAAATTAGGATTATTTAGTCTAGAAAAAAGACGACTGAGGGGCGATCTAATAACCATGTATAAGTATATAAGGGGACAATACAAATATCTCGCTGAGGATCTGTTTATACCAAGGAAGGTGACGGGCACAAGGGGGCATTCTTTGCGTCTGGAGGAGAGAAGGTTTTTCCACCAACATAGAAGAGGATTCTTTACTGTTAGGGCGGTGAGAATCTGGAATTGCTTGCCTGAGGAGGTGGTGATGGCGAACTCAGTCGAGGGGTTCAAGAGAGGCCTGGATGTCTTCCTGGAGCAGAACAATATTGTATCATACAATTATTAGGTTCTGTAAAAGGATGTAGATCTGGGGATTTATTATGATGGAATATAGGCTGAACTGGATGGACAAATGTCTTTTTTCGGCCTTACTAACTATGTTACTATGTTACTATGTAGGGGATCTGCTGTTACATGCTGTATATACTGTATGTAGGGGATCTGCTGTGACATGCTGTGTATACTGTATGTAGGGGATCTGCTGTGACATGCTGTATATACTGTATGTAGGGGATCTGCTGTGACATGCTGTGTATACTGTATGTAGGGGATCTGCTGTGACATGCTGTGTATACTGTATGTAGGGGATCTGCTGTGACATGCTGTGTATACTGTATGTAGGGGATCTGCTGTGACATGCTGTGTATACTGTATGTAGGGATCTGCTGTTACATGCTGTATATACTGTATGTAGGGGATCTGCTGTGTATACTGTATATAGAGGATCTGCGGTGTATACTGTATGTAGGGGATCTGCTGTGTGACATGCTGTGTATACTGTATGAAGGGGATCTGCTGTGTGACATGCTGTATATACTGTATGTAGGGGATCTGCTGTTACATGCTGTATATACTGTATTTAGGGGATCTGCTGTGACATGCTGTGTATACTGTATGTAGGGGATCTGCTGTGACATGCTGTGTATACAGTATGTAGGGGATCTGCTGTTACATGCTGTATATACTGTATGTAGGGGATCTGCTGTGACATGCTGTATATACTGTATGTAGGGGATCTGCTGTGACATGCTGTGTATACTGTATGTAGGGGATCTGCTGTGACATGCTGTGTATACTGTATGTAGGGGATCTGCTGTGTGACATGCTGTGTATACTGTATGTAGGGGATCTGCTGTGACATGCTGTGTATACTGTATGTAGGGGATCTGCTGTGTGACATGCTGTGTATACTGTATGTAGGGGATCTGCTGTTACATGCTGTGTATACTGTATATAGAGGATCTGCTGTGTATACTGTATATAGAGGATCTGCTGTGACATGCTGTGTATACTGTATGTAGGGGATCTGCTGTGACATGCTGTGTATACTGTATGTAGGGGATCTGCTGTTACATGCTGTATATACTGTATGTAGGGGATCTGCTGTGACATGCTGTGTATACTGTATGTAGGGGATCTGCTGTGTGACATGCTGTGTATACTGTATGTAGGGGATCTGCTGTTACATGCTGTATATACTGTATGTAGGGGATCTGCTTTTACATGCTGTATATACTGTATGTAGGGGATCTGCTGTGACATGCTGTGTATACTGTATATAGAGGATCTGCGGTGTATACTGTATGTAGGGGATCTGCTGTGTGACATGCTGTGTATACTGTATGTAGGGGATCTGCTGTTACATGCTGTGTATACTGTATATAGAGGATCTGCTGTGTATACTGTATATAGAGGATCTGCTGTGACATGCTGTGTATACTGTATGTAGGGGATCTGCTGTGACATGCTGTGTATACTGTATATAGAGGATCTGCTGTGTGACATGCTGTGTATACTGTATGTAGGGGATCTGCTGTGACATGCTGTGTATACTGTATGTAGGGGATCTGCTGTGACATGCTGTATATACTGTATGTAGGGGATCTGCTGTTACATGCTGTATATACTTTATATAAATAGGAGAAAAAGGGAGCATACAATATAGATAATTTTGTAAACACATAACTTTATTGATACAAAAGATACTAAAAATAGTAAAGCAGTTACATCATAGGTGTCATCCACTCAGGCACAAAAGGGAGCCCATCCCCATGCAAATCCCCATGTCTCTAAACATAGTAACCGGAGGGAGATAAAAACACTCCCATATGTTTGTAAACCGGTGAGACTAAGCCCACATATGCTAAGGTAAATGTAATTACCACTAGAAGAGCAATATTACTAATAGTGTGCAGTGCATCTTAATAAAGCAGGTACCGTGGTTAGGCTTACCAATGGGGGATGCAGGGAGAGGGTCCGACCGGAAGAAAAGCACCCCAACGCGCGTTTCGCGGCTGCAAGCGCCGCTTTCTCAAGGGGATAAGTGTCTGATGGTGCAGGACCTTCTAATAACCCCCCTGACCCCGGTCACATGTGTGTGAGCGGCCACTCCGAGCGGCGCCAACGGCGCATGCGCACTGCGACGGGCAGGTCAGGGATGGGGGCCGGGCGTCAGGCCGAGTGCGCAAGCGCCAGGCGAGAAGCCTGGAAGTTGCACACAAGGCACCCAGACGCCCGTCCACATCCCAGAGCCGCCCGTGCACAGCGCGACGCGCGCAGCCGCACGAGTGAGCATGTGGAGCGAACGGTAGAGCCGCCTATTGCAAATGGGAGATGTGCAGATGTAAGGAATATATAAAGCAGCGATGTCATTACATAACGCAGCCATGCCAAACTGCCGACATGTAAATATCCTATCCCCTAGTAAGTCCCCAGGAAAAACGATCTGCCAAAATATCAGACACGGGTGAGGGTAAAGGGAAGAGGTGCATGCAAGCAGTGTGTAAATAGTATATGGCAGTATGAGGACATAGCGCAGTCATGCCATATAAATAGCCCATCCCCCTAATGAATCCCCAATATCATAATCCGCCAAGATATACTACATAAATGAGGGGTGCGGACAACATAAATAACACCCACACAGCCCCATATATGCCAAACAAGCATATGCAATACAACAAGTAGCATATTGTGCACATACAACCATGGTATACATATGAAGATGTATATATAGTCCACATTATATCCAATGGGAAGGGAGTAGCTGGCTTGGAGATGTCACGGGTCCAAGTTTGCGGACAGCAGGATAAAAAGACGGTGTTTACCCCATGTGGAACCGGGATCAAGGGAGAGCCCATAGACGAAGAATGTTGCTGGGTAAACTCTGTTCCTAGGGCTCATTCTTTAATGATGTTAAAAGCATTCACTTGCGACAAACTTCGCTAACCCACCCTCTGCCACTCATGCTTTCATGCAGTTTGTCGCAAGTGAATGCTTTTAACATCATTAAAGAATGATCCCCTACATACAGTATATACAGCATGTAACAGCAGATCCCCTACATACAGTATACACAGCATGTCACACAGCAGATCCCCTTCATACAGTATACACAGCATGTCACACAGCAGATACCCTACATACAGTATACACCGCAGATCCTCTATATACAGTATACACAGCAGATCCCCTACATACAGTATATACAGCATGTAACAGCAGATCCCTACATACAGTATACACAGCATGTCACAGCAGATCCCCTACATACAGTATACACAGCATGTCACAGCAGATCCTCTATACACAGTATACACAGCAGATCCTCTATACACAGTATACACAGCAGATCCTCTATATACAGTATACACAGCATGTAACAGCAGATCCCCTACATACAGTATACACAGCATGTCACACAGCAGATCCCCTACATACAGTATACACAGCATGTCACACAGCAGATCCTCTATATACAGTATACACAGCATGTCACAGCAGATCCCCTACATACAGTATACACAGCATGTCACAGCAGATCCCCTACAGTATACACAGCAGATCCCCTACATACAGTAAACACAGCATGTCACAGCAGATCCCCTACAGTATACACAGCAGATCCCCTACATACAGTATACACAGCAGATCCTCTATATACAGTATACACAGCATGTCACAGCAGATCCCCTACATACAGTATACACAGCATGTCACACAGCAGATCCCCTACATACAGTATACACAGCATGTCACACAGCAGATCCTCTATATACAGTATACACAGCATGTCACACAGCAGATCCTATATACAGTATACACAGCATGTCACACAGCAGATCCTCTATATACAGTATACACAGCATGTCACAGCAGATCCCCTACATACAGTATACACAGCATGTCACACAGCAGATCCCCTACATACAGTATACACAGCATGTCACAGCAGATCCCCTACATATAGTATACACAGCATGTCACAGCAGATCCCCTACATACAGTATACACAGCATGTCACAGCAGATCCCCTACATACAGTATACACAGCATGTCACACAGCAGATCCTCTATATACAGTATACACAGCATGTCACAGCAGATCCCCTACATACAGTATACACAGCATGTCACACAGCAGATCCCCTACATACAGTATACACAGCATGTCACACAGCAGATCCCCTACATACAGTATACACAGCATGTCACAGCAGATCCCCTACATACAGTATACACAGCATGTCACACAGCAGATCCTCTATATACAGTATACACAGCATGTCACAGCAGATCCCCTACATACAGTATACACAGCATGTCACAGCAGATACCCTACATACAGTATTCACCGCAGATCCTCTATATACAGTATACATAGCATGTCACAGCAGATCCCCTACATACAGTATATACAGCATGTAACAGCAGATCCCCTACATACAGTATACACAGAATGTCACAGCAGATCCCCTACATACAGTATACACAGCATGTCACACAGCAGATCCTCTATATACAGTATACACAGCATGTCACAGCAGATCCCCTACATATAGTATACACAGCATGTCACAGCAGATCCCCTACATACAGTATACACAGCATGTCACAGCAGATCCCCTACATACAGTATACACAGCATGTCACAGCAGATCCCCTACATACAGTATACACAGCATGTCACACAGCAGATCCTCTATATACAGTATACACAGCATGTAACAGCAGATCCCCTACATACAGTATACACAGCATGTCACAGCAGATCCCCTACATACAGTATACACAGCATGTCACACAGCAGATCCTCTATATACAGTATACACAGCATGTCACAGCAGATCCCCTACATACAGTATACACAGCATGTCACAGCAGATACCCTACATACAGTATACACCGCAGATCCTCTATATACAGTATACACAGCATGTCACAGCAGATACCCTACATACAGTATACACAGCATGTCACAGCAGATCCCCTACATACAGTATACACAGTAGATCCTCTATATACAGTATACACAGCATGTAACAGCAGATCCCCTACATACAGTATACACAGCATGTCACAGCAGATCCCCTACATACAGTATACACAGCAGATCCTCTATATACAGTATACACAGCATGTAACAGCAGATCCCCTACATACAGTATACACAGCATGTCACAGCAGATCCCCTACATACAGTATACACAGCATGTCACAGCAGATCCCCTACATACAGTATACACAGCGTGTCACAGCAGATCCCCTACATACAGTATACACAGCATGTCACAGCAGATCCCCTACATACAGTATATACAGCATGTAACAGCAGATCCCCTACATACAGTATACACAGCATGTCACACAGCAGATCCCCTTCATACAGTATACACAGCATGTCACACAGCAGATCCTCTATATACAGTATACACAGCAGATCCCCTACATACAGTATATACAGCATGTAACAGCAGATCCCTACATACAGTATACACCGCAGATCCTCTATATACAGTATACACAGCAGATCCCCTACATACAGTATATACAGCATGTAACAGCAGATCCCTACATACAGTATACACAGCATGTCACAGCAGATCCCCTACATACAGTATACACAGCATGTCACAGCAGATCCTCTATACACAGTATACACAGCAGATCCTCTATACACAGTATACACAGCAGATCCTCTATATACAGTATACACAGCATGTAACAGCAGATCCCCTACATACAGTATACACAGCATGTCACACAGCAGATCCCCTACATACAGTATACACAGCATGTCACACAGCAGATCCTCTATATACAGTATACACAGCATGTCACAGCAGATCCCCTACATACAGTATACACAGCATGTCACAGCAGATCCCCTACAGTATACACAGCAGATCCCCTACATACAGTAAACACAGCATGTCACAGCAGATCCCCTACAGTATACACAGCAGATCCCCTACATACAGTATACACAGCAGATCCTCTATATACAGTATACACAGCATGTCACAGCAGATCCCCTACATACAGTATACACAGCATGTCACACAGCAGATCCCCTACATACAGTATACACAGCATGTCACACAGCAGATCCTCTATATACAGTATACACAGCATGTCACACAGCAGATCCTATATACAGTATACACAGCATGTCACACAGCAGATCCTCTATATACAGTATACACAGCATGTCACACAGCAGATCCCCTACATACAGTATACACAGCATGTCACAGCAGATCCCCTACATATAGTATACACAGCATGTCACAGCAGATCCCCTACATACAGTATACACAGCATGTCACAGCAGATCCCCTACATACAGTATACACAGCATGTCACACAGCAGATCCTCTATATACAGTATACACAGCATGTCACAGCAGATCCCCTACATACAGTATACACAGCATGTCACACAGATCCCCTACATACAGTATACACAGCATGTCACACAGCAGATCCCCTACATACAGTATACACAGCATGTCACAGCAGATCCCCTACATACAGTATACACAGCATGTCACACAGCAGATCCTCTATATACAGTATACACAGCATGTCACAGCAGATCCCCTACATACAGTATACCCAGCATGTCACAGCAGATACCCTACATACAGTATTCACCGCAGATCCTCTATATACAGTATACATAGCATGTCACAGCAGATCCCCTACATACAGTATATACAGCATGTAACAGCAGATCCCCTACATACAGTATACACAGAATGTCACAGCAGATCCCCTACATACAGTATACACAGCATGTCACACAGCAGATCCTCTATATACAGTATACACAGCATGTCACAGCAGATCCCCTACATATAGTATACACAGCATGTCACAACAGATCCCCTACATACAGTATACACAGCATGTCACAGCAGATCCCCTACATACAGTATACACAGCATGTCACAGCAGATCCCCTACATACAGTATACACAGCATGTCACACAGCAGATCCTCTATATACAGTATACACAGCATGTCACAGCAGATCCCCTACATACAGTATACACAGCATGTTATTTATGTTGTCCGCACCCCTCATTTATGTAGTATATCTTGGCGGATTATGATATTGGGGATTCATTAGGGGGATGGGCTATTTATATGGCATGACTGCGCTATGTCCTCATACTGCCATATACTATTTACACACTGCTTGCATGCACCTCTTCCCTTTACCCTCACCCGTGTCTGATATTTTGGCAGATCGTTTTTCCTGGGGACTTACTAGGGGATAGGATATTTACATGTCGGCAGTTTGGCATGGCTGCGTTATGTAATGACATCGCTGCTTTATATATTCCTTACATCTGCACATCTCCCATTTGCAATAGGCGGCTCTACCGTTCGCTCCACATGCTCACTCGTGCGGCTGCGCGCGTCGCGCTGTGCACGGGCGGCTCTGGGATGTGGACGGGCGTCTGGGTGCCTTGTGTGCAACTTCCAGGCTTCTCGCCTGGCGCTTGCGCACTCGGCCTGACGCCCGGCCCCCATCCCTGACCTGCCCGTCGCAGTGCGCATGCGCCGTTGGCGCCGCTCGGAGTGGCCGCTCACACACATGTGACCGGGGTCAGGGGGGTTATTAGAAGGTCCTGCACCATCAGACACTTATCCCCTTGAGAAAGCGGCGCTTGCAGCCGCGAAACGCGCGTTGGGGTGCTTTTCTTCCGGTCGGACCCTCTCCCTGCATCCCCCATTGGTAAGCCTAACCACGGTACCTGCTTTATTAAGATGCACTGCACACTATTAGTAATATTGCTCTTCTAGTGGTAATTACATTTACCTTAGCATATGTGGGCTTAGTCTCACCGGTTTACAAACATATGGGAGTGTTTTTATCTCCCTCCGGTTACTATGTTTAGAGACATGGGGATTTGCATGGGGATGGGCTCCCTTTTGTGCCTGAGTGGATGACACCTATGATGTAACTGCTTTACTATTTTTAGTATCTTTTGTATCAATAAAGTTATGTGTTTACAAAATTATCTATATTGTATGCTCCCTTTTTCTCCTATTTATATGCTTGCTTTGGAGCTTTTCTTGACTGATCTGGGTGCACTTTACGGTTGTGTGCTATAACCCAGACCAGCATTATGATATTGGGACTTTTGTTAATATATGCTGTATATACTGTATGTAGGGGATCTGCTGTGACATGCTGTGTATACTGTATATAGAGGATCTGCTGTGTGACATGCTGTGTATACTGTATGTAGGGGATCTGCTGTGACATGCTGTGTATACTGTATGTAGGGGATCTGCTGTTACATGCTGTATATACTGTATGTAGGGGATCTGCTGTTACATGCTGTATATACTGTATGTAGGGGATCTGCTGTGACATGCGGTGTATACTGTATATAGAGGATCTGCGGTGAATACTATATGTAGGGTATCTGCTGTGACATGCTGTGTATACTGTATGTAGGGGATCTGCTGTGACATGCTGTGTATACTGTATATAGCGGATCTGCTGTGTGACATGCTGTGTAGACTGTGTGTAGGGGATCTGCTGTGACATGCTGTGTATACTGTATGTAGGGGATCTGCTGTGTGACATGCTGTGTATACTGTATGTAGGGGATCTGCTGTGTGACATGCTGTGTATACTGTATGTAGGGGATCTGCTGTGACATGCTGTGTATACTGTATATAGAGGATCTGCTGTGTGACATGCTGTGTATACTGTATGTAGGGGATCTGCTGTGACATGCTGTGTATACTGTATGTAGGGGATCTGCTGTGACATGCTGTGTATACTGTATATAGAGGATCTGCGGTGTATACTGTATGTAGGGTATCTGCTGTGACATGCTGTGTATACTGTATGTAGGGGATCTGCTGTGACATGCTGTGTATACTGTATATAGAGGATCTGCTGTGTGACATGCTGTGTATACTGTATGTAGGGGATCTGCTGTGACATGCTGTGTATACTGTATGTAGGGGATCTGCTGTTACATGCTGTGTATACTGTATATAGAGGATCTGCTGTGTGACATGCTGTGTATACTGTATGTAGGGGATCTGCTGTGACATGCTGTGTATACTGTATGTAGGGGATCTGCTGTGACATGCTGTGTATACTGTATGTAGGGGATCTGTTGTGACATGCTGTGTATACTATATGTAGGGGATCTGCTGTGACATGCTGTGTATACTGTATATAGAGGATCTGCTGTGTGACATGCTGTGTATACTGTATGTAGGGGATCTGCTGTGACATTCTGTGTATACTGTATGTAGGGGATCTGCTGTTACATGCTGTATATACTGTATGTAGGGGATCTGCTGTGACATGCTATGTATACTGTATATAGAGGATCTGCGGTGAATACTGTATGTAGGGTATCTGCTGTGACATGCTGGGTATACTGTATGTAGGGGATCTGCTGTGACATGCTGTGTATACTGTATATAGAGGATCTGCTGTGTGACATGCTGTGTATACTGTATGTAGGGGATCTGCTGTGACATGCTGTGTATACTGTATGTAGGGGATCTGCTGTGTGACATGCTGTGTATACTGTATGTAGGGGATCTGTGTGACATGCTGTGTATACTGTATGTAGGGGATCTGCTGTGACATGCTGTGTATACTGTATATAGAGGATCTGCTGTGTGACATGCTGTGTATACTGTATGTAGGGGATCTGCTGTGACATGCTGTGTATACTGTATGTAGGGGATCTGCTGTGACATGCTGTGTATACTATATGTAGGGGATCTGCTGTGACATGCTGTGTATACTGTATGTAGGGGATCTGCTGTGTGACATGCTGTGTATACTGTATATAGAGGATCTGCTGTGTGACATGCTGTGTATACTGTATGTAGGGGATCTGCTGTGTGACATGCTGTGTATACTGTATGTAGGGGATCTGCTGTGACATGCTGTGTATACTGTATATAGAGGATCTGCTGTGTATACTGTATGTAGGGGATCTGCTGTGTATACTGTAGGGGATCTGCTGTGACATGCTGTGTTTACTGTATGTAGGGGATCTGCTGTGTATACTGTAGGGGATCTGCTGTGACATGCTGTGTATACTGTATGTAGGGGATCTGCTGTGACATGCTGTGTATACTGTATATAGAGGATCTGCTGTGTGACATGCTGTGTATACTGTATGTAGGGGATCTGCTGTGTGACATGCTGTGTATACTGTATGTAGGGGATCTGCTGTTACATGCTGTGTATACTGTATATAGAGGATCTGCTGTGTATACTGTGTATAGAGGATCTGCTGTGTATACTGTGTATAGAGGATCTGCTGTGACATGCTGTGTATACTGTATGTAGGGGATCTGCTGTGACATGCTGTGTATACTGTATGTAGGGATCTGCTGTTACATGCTGTATATACTGTATGTAGGGGATCTGCTGTGTATACTGTATATAGAGGATCTGCGGTGTATACTGTATGTAGGGTATCTGCTGTGTGACATGCTGTGTATACTGTATGAAGGGGATCTGCTGTGTGACATGCTGTGTATACTGTATGTAGGGGATCTGCTGTTACATGCTGTATATACTGTATGTAGGGGATCTGCTGTGACATGCTGTGTATACTGTATGTAGGGGATCTGCTGTGACACGCTGTGTATACTGTATGTAGGGGATCTGCTGTGACATGCTGTGTATACTGTATGTAGGGGATCTGCTGTGACATGCTGTGTATACTGTATGTAGGGGATCTGCTGTTACATGCTGTGTATACTGTATATAGAGGATCTGCTGTGTATACTGTATGTAGGGGATCTGCTGTGACATGCTGTGTATACTGTATGTAGGGGATCTGCTGTTACATGCTGTGTATACTGTATATAGAGGATCTACTGTGTATACTGTATGTAGGGGATCTGCTGTGACATGCTGTGTATACTGTATGTAGGGTATCTGCTGTGACATGCTGTGTATACTGTATATAGAGGATCTGCGGTGTATACTGTATGTAGGGTATCTGCTGTGACATGCTGTGTATACTGTATGTAGGGGATCTGCTGTGACATGCTGTGTATACTGTATATAGAGGATCTGCTGTGTGACATGCTGTGTATACTGTATGTAGGGGATCTGCTGTGACATGCTGTGTATACTGTATGTAGGGGATCTGCTGTTACATGCTGTGTATACTGTATATAGAGGATCTGCTGTGTGACATGCTGTGTATACTGTATGTAGGGGATCTGCTGTGACATGCTGTGTATACTGTATGTAGGGGATCTGCTGTGACATGCTGTGTATACTGTATGTAGGGGATCTGCTGTGACATGCTGTGTATACTATATGTAGGGGATCTGCTGTGACATGCTGTGTATACTGTATATAGAGGATCTGCTGTGTGACATGCTGTGTATACTGTATGTAGGGGATCTGCTGTGACATTCTGTGTATACTGTATGTAGGGGATCTGCTGTTACATGCTGTATATACTGTATGTAGGGGATCTGCTGTGACATGCTATGTATACTGTATATAGAGGATCTGCGGTGAATACTGTATGTAGGGTATCTGCTGTGACATGCTGTGTATACTGTATGTAGGGGATCTGCTGTGACATGCTGTGTATACTGTATATAGAGGATCTGCTGTGTGACATGCTGTGTATACTGTATGTAGGGGATCTGCTGTGACATGCTGTGTATACTGTATGTAGGGGATCTGCTGTGTGACATGCTGTGTATACTGTATGTAGGGGATCTGCTGTGTGACATGCTGTGTATACTGTATGTAGGGGATCTGCTGTGACATGCTGTGTATACTGTATATAGAGGATCTGCTGTGTGACATGCTGTGTATACTGTATGTAGGGGATCTGCTGTGACATGCTGTGTATACTGTATGTAGGGGATCTGCTGTGACATGCTGTGTATACTATATGTAGGGGATCTGCTGTGACATGCTGTGTATACTGTATGTAGGGGATCTGCTGTGTGACATGCTGTGTATACTGTATGTAGGGGATCTGCTGTGACATGCTGTGTATACTGTATATAGAGGATCTGCTGTGTGACATGCTGTGTATACTGTATATAGGATCTGCTGTGTGACATGCTGTGTATACTGTATATAGAGGATCTGCTGTGTGACATGCTGTGTATACTGTATGTAGGGGATCTGCTGTGTGACATGCTGTGTATACTGTATGTAGGGGATCTGCTGTGACATGCTGTGTATACTGTATATAGAGGATCTGCTGTGTATACTGTATGTAGGGGATCTGCTGTGTATACTGTAGGGGATCTGCTGTGACATGCTGTGTTTACTGTATGTAGGGGATCTGCTGTGTATACTGTAGGGGATCTGCTGTGACATGCTGTGTATACTGTATGTAGGGGATCTGCTGTGACATGCTGTGTATACTGTATATAGAGGATCTGCTGTGTGACATGCTGTGTATACTGTATGTAGGGGATCTGCTGTGTGACATGCTGTGTATACTGTATGTAGGGGATCTGCTGTTACATGCTGTGTATACTGTATATAGAGGATCTGCTGTGTATACTGTGTATAGAGGATCTGCTGTGTATACTGTGTATAGAGGATCTGCTGTGACATGCTGTGTATACTGTATGTAGGGGATCTGCTGTGACATGCTGTGTATACTGTATGTAGGGATCTGCTGTTACATGCTGTATATACTGTATGTAGGGGATCTGCTGTGTATACTGTATATAGAGGATCTGCGGTGTATACTGTATGTAGGGTATCTGCTGTGTGACATGCTGTGTATACTGTATGAAGGGGATCTGCTGTGTGACATGCTGTGTATACTGTATGTAGGGGATCTGCTGTTACATGCTGTATATACTGTATGTAGGGGATCTGCTGTGACATGCTGTGTATACTGTATGTAGGGGATCTGCTGTGACCTGCTGTGTATACAGTATGTAGGGGATCTGCTGTTACATGCTGTATATACTGTATGTAGGGGATCTGCTGTGACATGCTGTGTATACTGTATGTAGGGGATCTGCTGTGACATGCTGTGTATACTGTATGTAGGGGATCTGCTGTTACATGCTGTATATACTGTATGTAGGGGATCTGCTGTTACATGCTGTATATACTGTATGTAGGGGATCTGCTGTGACATGCTGTGTATACTGTATGTAGGGGATCTGCTGTGTGACATGCTGTGTATACTGTATGTAGGGGATCTGCTGTGACATGCTGTGTATACTGTATGTAGGGGATCTGCTGTTACATGCTGTGTATACTGTATATAGAGGATCTGCTGTGTATACTGTATATAGAGGATCTGCTGTGACATGCTGTGTATACTGTATGTAGGGGATCTGCTGTGACATGCTGTGTATACTGTATGTAGGGGATCTGCTGTGACATGCTGTGTATACTGTATATAGAGGATCTGCTGTGTGACATGCTGTGTATACTATATGTAGGGGATCTGCTGTGACATGCTGTGTATACTGTATATAGAGGATCTGCTGTGTGACATGCTGTGTATACTGTATGTAGGGGATCTGCTGTGACATGCTGTGTATACTGTATGTAGGGGATCTGCTGTTACATGCTGTATATACTGTATGTAGGGGATCTGCTGTGTATACTGTATATAGAGGATCTGCGGTGTATACTGTATGTAGGGTATCTGCTGTGACATGCTGTGTATACTGTATGAAGGGGATCTGCTGTGTGACATGCTGTGTATACTGTATGTAGGGGATCTGCTGTTACATGCTGTATATACTGTATGTAGGGGATCTGCTGTGACATGCTGTGTATACTGTATGTAGGGGATCTGCTGTGACATGCTGTGTATACAGTATGTAGGGGATCTGCTGTTACATGCTGTATATACTGTATGTAGGGGATCTGCTGTGACATGCTGTGTATACTGTATGTAGGGGATCTGCTGTGACATGCTGTGTATACAGTATGTAGGGGATCTGCTGTTACATGCTGTATATACTGTATGTAGGGGATCTGCTGTTACATGCTGTATATACTGTATGTAGGGGATCTGCTGTGACATGCTGTGTATACTGTATATAGAGGATCTGCTGTGACATGCTGTGTATACTGTATGTAGGGGATCTGCTGTGACATGCTGTGTATACTGTATGTAGGGGATCTGCTGTGACATGCTGTGTATACTGTATGTAGGGGATCTGCTGTGACATGCTGTGTATACTGTATGTAGGGGATCTGCTGTGACATGCTGTGTATACTGTATATAGAGGATCTGCTGTGTGACATGCTGTGTATACTATATGTAGGGGATCTGCTGTGACATGCTGTTTATACTGTATATAGAGGATCTGCTGTGACATGCTGTGTATACTGTATGTAGGGGATCTGCTGTGACATGCTGTGTATACTGTATGTAGGGGATCTGCTGTTACATGCTGTATATACTGTATGTAGGGGATCTGCTGTGACATGCTGTGTATACTGTATATAGAGGATCTGCGGTGTATACTGTATGTAGGGTATCTGCTGTGACATGCTGTGTATACTGTATATAGAGGATCTGCGGTGTATACTGTATGTAGGGTATCTGCTGTGACATGCTGTGTATACTGTATGTAGGGAATCTGCTGTGACATGCTGTGTATACTGTATATAGAGTATCTGCTGTGTGACATGCTGTGTATACTGTATGTAGGGGATCTGCTGTGACATGCTGTGTATACTGTATGTAGGGGATCTGCTGTTACATGCTGTATATACTGTATGTAGGGGATCTGCTGTGACATGCTGTGTATACTGTATATAGAGGATCTGCGGTGTATACTGTATGTAGGGTATCTGCTGTGACATGCTGTGTATACTGTATATAGAGGATCTGCGGTGTATACTGTATGTAGGGTATCTGCTGTGACATGCTGTGTATACTGTATGTAGGGAATCTGCTGTGACATGCTGTGTATACTGTATATAGAGTATCTGCTGTGTGACATGCTGTGTATACTGTATGTAGGGGATCTGCTGTGACATGCTGTGTATACTGTATGTAGGGGATCTGCTGTGACATGCTGTATATACTGTGTGTAGGGGATCTGCTGTTACATGCTGTATATACTGTATGTAGGGGATCTGCTGTGACATGCTGTGTATACTGTATGTAGGGGATCTGCTGTGTGACATGCTGTGTATACTGTATGTAGGGGATCTGTGTGACATGCTGTGTATACTGTATGTAGGGGATCTGCTGTGACATGCTGTGTATACTGTATATAGAGGATCTGCTGTGTGACATGCTGTGTATACTGTATGTAGGGGATCTGCTGTGACATGCTGTGTATACTGTATGTAGGGGATCTGCTGTGACATGCTGTGTATACTATATGTAGGGGATCTGCTGTGACATGCTGTGTATACTGTATATAGAGGATCTGCTGTGTGACATGCTGTGTATACTGTATATAGGATCTGCTGTGTGACATGCTGTGTATACTGTATATAGAGGATCTGCTGTGTGACATGCTGTGTATACTGTATGTAGGGGATCTGCTGTGTGACATGCTGTGTATACTGTATGTAGGGGATCTGCTGTGACATGCTGTGTATACTGTATATAGAGGATCTGCTGTGTATACTGTATGTAGGGGATCTGCTGTGTATACTGTAGGGGATCTGCTGTGACATGCTGTGTTTACTGTATGTAGGGGATCTGCTGTGTATACTGTAGGGGATCTGCTGTGACATGCTGTGTATACTGTATGTAGGGGATCTGCTGTGACATGCTGTGTATACTGTATATAGAGGATCTGCTGTGTGACATGCTGTGTATACTGTATGTAGGGGATCTGCTGTGTGACATGCTGTGTATACTGTATGTAGGGGATCTGCTGTTACATGCTGTGTATACTGTATATAGAGGATCTGCTGTGTATACTGTGTATAGAGGATCTGCTGTGTATACTGTGTATAGAGGATCTGCTGTGACATGCTGTGTATACTGTATGTAGGGGATCTGCTGTGACATGCTGTGTATACTGTATGTAGGGATCTGCTGTTACATGCTGTATATACTGTATGTAGGGGATCTGCTGTGTATACTGTATATAGAGGATCTGCGGTGTATACTGTATGTAGGGTATCTGCTGTGTGACATGCTGTGTATACTGTATGAAGGGGATCTGCTGTGTGACATGCTGTGTATACTGTATGTAGGGGATCTGCTGTTACATGCTGTATATACTGTATGTAGGGGATCTGCTGTGACATGCTGTGTATACTGTATGTAGGGGATCTGCTGTGACACGCTGTGTATACTGTATGTAGGGGATCTGCTGTGACATGCTGTGTATACTGTATGTAGGGGATCTGCTGTGACATGCTGTGTATACTGTATGTAGGGGATCTGCTGTTACATGCTGTGTATACTGTATATAGAGGATCTGCTGTGTATACTGTATGTAGGGGATCTGCTGTGACATTCTGTGTATACTGTATGTAGGGGATCTGCTGTGACATGCTGTGTATACTGTATGTAGGGGATCTGCTGTTACATGCTGTGTATACTGTATATAGAGGATCTACTGTGTATACTGTATGTAGGGGATCTGCTGTGACATGCTGTGTATACTGTATGTAGGGTATCTGCTGTGACATGCTGTGTATACTGTATATAGAGGATCTGCGGTGTATACTGTATGTAGGGTATCTGCTGTGACATGCTGTGTATACTGTATGTAGGGGATCTGCTGTGACATGCTGTGTATACTGTATATAGAGGATCTGCTGTGTGACATGCTGTGTATACTGTATGTAGGGGATCTGCTGTGACATGCTGTGTATACTGTATGTAGGGGATCTGCTGTTACATGCTGTGTATACTGTATATAGAGGATCTGCTGTGTGACATGCTGTGTATACTGTATGTAGGGGATCTGCTGTGACATGCTGTGTATACTGTATGTAGGGGATCTGCTGTGACATGCTGTGTATACTGTATGTAGGGGATCTGCTGTGACATGCTGTGTATACTATATGTAGGGGATCTGCTGTGACATGCTGTGTATACTGTATATAGAGGATCTGCTGTGTGACATGCTGTGTATACTGTATGTAGGGGATCTGCTGTGACATTCTGTGTATACTGTATGTAGGGGATCTGCTGTTACATGCTGTATATACTGTATGTAAGGGATCTGCTGTGACATGCTATGTATACTGTATATAGAGGATCTGCGGTGAATACTGTATGTAGGGTATCTGCTGTGACATGCTGTGTATACTGTATGTAGGGGATCTGCTGTGACATGCTGTGTATACTGTATATAGAGGATCTGCTGTGTGACATGCTGTGTATACTGTATGTAGGGGATCTGCTGTGACATGCTGTGTATACTGTATGTAGGGGATCTGCTGTGTGACATGCTGTGTATACTGTATGTAGGGGATCTGCTGTGTGACATGCTGTGTATACTGTATGTAGGGGATCTGCTGTGACATGCTGTGTATACTGTATATAGAGGATCTGCTGTGTGACATGCTGTGTATACTGTATGTAGGGGATCTGCTGTGACATGCTGTGTATACTGTATGTAGGGGATCTGCTGTGACATGCTGTGTATACTATATGTAGGGGATCTGCTGTGACATGCTGTGTATACTGTATGTAGGGGATCTGCTGTGTGACATGCTGTGTATACTGTATGTAGGGGATCTGCTGTGACATGCTGTGTATACTGTATATAGAGGATCTGCTGTGTGACATGCTGTGTATACTGTATATAGGATCTGCTGTGTGACATGCTGTGTATACTGTATATAGAGGATCTGCTGTGTGACATGCTGTGTATACTGTATGTAGGGGATCTGCTGTGTGACATGCTGTGTATACTGTATGTAGGGGATCTGCTGTGACATGCTGTGTATACTGTATATAGAGGATCTGCTGTGTATACTGTATGTAGGGGATCTGCTGTGTATACTGTAGGGGATCTGCTGTGACATGCTGTGTTTACTGTATGTAGGGGATCTGCTGTGTATACTGTAGGGGATCTGCTGTGACATGCTGTGTATACTGTATGTAGGGGATCTGCTGTGACATGCTGTGTATACTGTATATAGAGGATCTGCTGTGTGACATGCTGTGTATACTGTATGTAGGGGATCTGCTGTGTGACATGCTGTGTATACTGTATGTAGGGGATCTGCTGTTACATGCTGTGTATACTGTATATAGAGGATCTGCTGTGTATACTGTGTATAGAGGATCTGCTGTGTATACTGTGTATAGAGGATCTGCTGTGACATGCTGTGTATACTGTATGTAGGGGATCTGCTGTGACATGCTGTGTATACTGTATGTAGGGATCTGCTGTTACATGCTGTATATACTGTATGTAGGGGATCTGCTGTGTATACTGTATATAGAGGATCTGCGGTGTATACTGTATGTAGGGTATCTGCTGTGTGACATGCTGTGTATACTGTATGAAGGGGATCTGCTGTGTGACATGCTGTGTATACTGTATGTAGGGGATCTGCTGTTACATGCTGTATATACTGTATGTAGGGGATCTGCTGTGACATGCTGTGTATACTGTATGTAGGGGATCTGCTGTGACCTGCTGTGTATACAGTATGTAGGGGATCTGCTGTTACATGCTGTATATACTGTATGTAGGGGATCTGCTGTGACATGCTGTGTATACTGTATGTAGGGGATCTGCTGTGACATGCTGTGTATACTGTATGTAGGGGATCTGCTGTTACATGCTGTATATACTGTATGTAGGGGATCTGCTGTTACATGCTGTATATACTGTATGTAGGGGATCTGCTGTGACATGCTGTGTATACTGTATGTAGGGGATCTGCTGTGTGACATGCTGTGTATACTGTATGTAGGGGATCTGCTGTGACATGCTGTGTATACTGTATGTAGGGGATCTGCTGTTACATGCTGTGTATACTGTATATAGAGGATCTGCTGTGTATACTGTATATAGAGGATCTGCTGTGACATGCTGTGTATACTGTATGTAGGGGATCTGCTGTGACATGCTGTGTATACTGTATGTAGGGGATCTGCTGTGACATGCTGTGTATACTGTATATAGAGGATCTGCTGTGTGACATGCTGTGTATACTATATGTAGGGGATCTGCTGTGACATGCTGTGTATACTGTATATAGAGGATCTGCTGTGTGACATGCTGTGTATACTGTATGTAGGGGATCTGCTGTGACATGCTGTGTATACTGTATGTAGGGGATCTGCTGTTACATGCTGTATATACTGTATGTAGGGGATCTGCTGTGTATACTGTATATAGAGGATCTGCGGTGTATACTGTATGTAGGGTATCTGCTGTGACATGCTGTGTATACTGTATGAAGGGGATCTGCTGTGTGACATGCTGTGTATACTGTATGTAGGGGATCTGCTGTTACATGCTGTATATACTGTATGTAGGGGATCTGCTGTGACATGCTGTGTATACTGTATGTAGGGGATCTGCTGTGACATGCTGTGTATACAGTATGTAGGGGATCTGCTGTTACATGCTGTATATACTGTATGTAGGGGATCTGCTGTGACATGCTGTGTATACTGTATGTAGGGGATCTGCTGTGACATGCTGTGTATACAGTATGTAGGGGATCTGCTGTTACATGCTGTATATACTGTATGTAGGGGATCTGCTGTTACATGCTGTATATACTGTATGTAGGGGATCTGCTGTGACATGCTGTGTATACTGTATATAGAGGATCTGCTGTGACATGCTGTGTATACTGTATGTAGGGGATCTGCTGTGACATGCTGTGTATACTGTATGTAGGGGATCTGCTGTGACATGCTGTGTATACTGTATGTAGGGGATCTGCTGTGACATGCTGTGTATACTGTATGTAGGGGATCTGCTGTGACATGCTGTGTATACTGTATATAGAGGATCTGCTGTGTGACATGCTGTGTATACTATATGTAGGGGATCTGCTGTGACATGCTGTTTATACTGTATATAGAGGATCTGCTGTGACATGCTGTGTATACTGTATGTAGGGGATCTGCTGTGACATGCTGTGTATACTGTATGTAGGGGATCTGCTGTTACATGCTGTATATACTGTATGTAGGGGATCTGCTGTGACATGCTGTGTATACTGTATATAGAGGATCTGCGGTGTATACTGTATGTAGGGTATCTGCTGTGACATGCTGTGTATACTGTATATAGAGGATCTGCGGTGTATACTGTATGTAGGGTATCTGCTGTGACATGCTGTGTATACTGTATGTAGGGAATCTGCTGTGACATGCTGTGTATACTGTATATAGAGTATCTGCTGTGTGACATGCTGTGTATACTGTATGTAGGGGATCTGCTGTGACATGCTGTGTATACTGTATGTAGGGGATCTGCTGTGACATGCTGTATATACTGTGTGTAGGGGATCTGCTGTTACATGCTGTATATACTGTATGTAGGGGATCTGCTGTGACATGCTGTGTATACTGTATGTAGGGGATCTGCTGTGACATGCTGTGTATACTGTATATAGAGGATCTGCTGTGTGACATGCTGTGTATACTGTATGTAGGGGATCTGCTGTGACATGCTGTGTATACTGTATATAGAGGATCTGCTGTGTGACATGCTGTGTATACTGTATGTAGGGGATCTGCTGTGACATGCTGTGTATACTGTATGTAGGGGATCTGCTGTTACATGCTGTATATACTGTATGTAGGGGATCTGCTGTGACATGCTGTGTATACTGTATATAGAGGATCTGCGGTGAATACTGTATGTAGGGTATCTGCTGTGACATGCTGTGTATACTGTATGTAGGGGATCTGCTGTGACATGCTGTGTATACTGTATATAGAGGATCTGCTGTGTGACATGCTGTGTATACTGTATGTAGGGGATCTGCTGTGACATGCTGTGTATACTGTATGTAGGTGATCTGCTGTGTGACATGCTGTGTATACTGTATGTAGGGGATCTGCTGTGTGACATGCTGTGTATACTGTATGTAGGGGATCTGCTGTGACATGCTGTGTATACTGTATGTAGGGGATCTGCTGTGTGACATGCTGCTGTGTATACTGTATGTAGGGGATCTGCTGTGACATGCTGTATATACTGTATGTAGGGGATCTGCTGTGACATGCTGTGTATACTGTATGTAGGGGATCTGCTGTGACCTGCTGTGTATACAGTATGTAGGGGATCTGCTGTTACATGCTGTATATACTGTATGTAGGGGATCTGCTGTGACATGCTGTGTATACTGTATGTAGGGGATCTGCTGTGACATGCTGTGTATACTGTATGTAGGGGATCTGCTGTTACATGCTGTATATACTGTATGTAGGGGATCTGCTGTTACATGCTGTATATACTGTATGTAGGGGATCTGCTGTGACATGCTGTGTATACTGTATGTAGGGGATCTGCTGTGTGACATGCTGTGTATACTGTATGTAGGGGATCTGCTGTGACATGCTGTGTATACTGTATGTAGGGGATCTGCTGTTACATGCTGTGTATACTGTATATAGAGGATCTGCTGTGTATACTGTATATAGAGGATCTGCTGTGACATGCTGTGTATACTGTATGTAGGGGATCTGCTGTGACATGCTGTGTATACTGTATGTAGGGGATCTGCTGTGACATGCTGTGTATACTGTATATAGAGGATCTGCTGTGTGACATGCTGTGTATACTATATGTAGGGGATCTGCTGTGACATGCTGTGTATACTGTATATAGAGGATCTGCTGTGTGACATGCTGTGTATACTGTATGTAGGGGATCTGCTGTGACATGCTGTGTATACTGTATGTAGGGGATCTGCTGTTACATGCTGTATATACTGTATGTAGGGGATCTGCTGTGTATACTGTATATAGAGGATCTGCGGTGTATACTGTATGTAGGGTATCTGCTGTGACATGCTGTGTATACTGTATGAAGGGGATCTGCTGTGTGACATGCTGTGTATACTGTATGTAGGGGATCTGCTGTTACATGCTGTATATACTGTATGTAGGGGATCTGCTGTGACATGCTGTGTATACTGTATGTAGGGGATCTGCTGTGACATGCTGTGTATACAGTATGTAGGGGATCTGCTGTTACATGCTGTATATACTGTATGTAGGGGATCTGCTGTGACATGCTGTGTATACTGTATGTAGGGGATCTGCTGTGACATGCTGTGTATACAGTATGTAGGGGATCTGCTGTTACATGCTGTATATACTGTATGTAGGGGATCTGCTGTTACATGCTGTATATACTGTATGTAGGGGATCTGCTGTGACATGCTGTGTATACTGTATATAGAGGATCTGCTGTGACATGCTGTGTATACTGTATGTAGGGGATCTGCTGTGACATGCTGTGTATACTGTATGTAGGGGATCTGCTGTGACATGCTGTGTATACTGTATGTAGGGGATCTGCTGTGACATGCTGTGTATACTGTATGTAGGGGATCTGCTGTGACATGCTGTGTATACTGTATATAGAGGATCTGCTGTGTGACATGCTGTGTATACTATATGTAGGGGATCTGCTGTGACATGCTGTTTATACTGTATATAGAGGATCTGCTGTGACATGCTGTGTATACTGTATGTAGGGGATCTGCTGTGACATGCTGTGTATACTGTATGTAGGGGATCTGCTGTTACATGCTGTATATACTGTATGTAGGGGATCTGCTGTGACATGCTGTGTATACTGTATATAGAGGATCTGCGGTGTATACTGTATGTAGGGTATCTGCTGTGACATGCTGTGTATACTGTATATAGAGGATCTGCGGTGTATACTGTATGTAGGGTATCTGCTGTGACATGCTGTGTATACTGTATGTAGGGAATCTGCTGTGACATGCTGTGTATACTGTATATAGAGTATCTGCTGTGTGACATGCTGTGTATACTGTATGTAGGGGATCTGCTGTGACATGCTGTGTATACTGTATGTAGGGGATCTGCTGTGACATGCTGTATATACTGTGTGTAGGGGATCTGCTGTTACATGCTGTATATACTGTATGTAGGGGATCTGCTGTGACATGCTGTATATACTGTGTGTAGGGGATCTGCTGTTACATGCTGTATATACTGTATGTAGGGGATCTGCTGTGACATGCTGTGTATACTGTATGTAGGGGATCTGCTGTGACATGCTGTGTATACTGTATATAGAGGATCTGCTGTGTGACATGCTGTGTATACTGTATGTAGGGGATCTGCTGTGACATGCTGTGTATACTGTATATAGAGGATCTGCTGTGTGACATGCTGTGTATACTGTATGTAGGGGATCTGCTGTGACATGCTGTGTATACTGTATGTAGGGGATCTGCTGTTACATGCTGTATATACTGTATGTAGGGGATCTGCTGTGACATGCTGTGTATACTGTATATAGAGGATCTGCGGTGAATACTGTATGTAGGGTATCTGCTGTGACATGCTGTGTATACTGTATGTAGGGGATCTGCTGTGACATGCTGTGTATACTGTATATAGATGATCTGCTGTGTGACATGCTGTGTATACTGTATGTAGGGGATCTGCTGTGTGACATGCTGTGTATACTGTATGTAGGGGATCTGCTGTGACATGCTGTGTATACTGTATGTAGGGGATCTGCTGTGTGACATGCTGCTGTGTATACTGTATGTAGGGGATCTGCTGTGACATGCTGTGTATACTGTATGTAGGGGATCTGCTGTTACATGCTGTATATACTGTATGTAGGGGATCTGCTGTGTATACTGTATATAGAGGATCTGCGGTGTATACTGTATGTAGGGTATCTGCTGTGACATGCTGTGTATACTGTATGAAGGGGATCTGCTGTGTGACATGCTGTGTATACTGTATGTAGGGGATCTGCTGTTACATGCTGTATATACTGTATGTAGGGGATCTGCTGTGACATGCTGTGTATACTGTATGTAGGGGATCTGCTGTGACATGCTGTGTATACAGTATGTAGGGGATCTGCTGTTACATGCTGTATATACTGTATGTAGGGGATCTGCTGTGACATGCTGTGTATACTGTATGTAGGGGATCTGCTGTGACATGCTGTGTATACAGTATGTAGGGGATCTGCTGTTACATGCTGTATATACTGTATGTAGGGGATCTGCTGTTACATGCTGTATATACTGTATGTAGGGGATCTGCTGTGACATGCTGTGTATACTGTATATAGAGGATCTGCTGTGACATGCTGTGTATACTGTATGTAGGGGATCTGCTGTGACATGCTGTGTATACTGTATGTAGGGGATCTGCTGTGACATGCTGTGTATACTGTATGTAGGGGATCTGCTGTGACATGCTGTGTATACTGTATGTAGGGGATCTGCTGTGACATGCTGTGTATACTGTATATAGAGGATCTGCTGTGTGACATGCTGTGTATACTATATGTAGGGGATCTGCTGTGACATGCTGTTTATACTGTATATAGAGGATCTGCTGTGACATGCTGTGTATACTGTATGTAGGGGATCTGCTGTGACATGCTGTGTATACTGTATGTAGGGGATCTGCTGTTACATGCTGTATATACTGTATGTAGGGGATCTGCTGTGACATGCTGTGTATACTGTATATAGAGGATCTGCGGTGTATACTGTATGTAGGGTATCTGCTGTGACATGCTGTGTATACTGTATATAGAGGATCTGCGGTGTATACTGTATGTAGGGTATCTGCTGTGACATGCTGTGTATACTGTATGTAGGGAATCTGCTGTGACATGCTGTGTATACTGTATATAGAGTATCTGCTGTGTGACATGCTGTGTATACTGTATGTAGGGGATCTGCTGTGACATGCTGTGTATACTGTATGTAGGGGATCTGCTGTGACATGCTGTATATACTGTGTGTAGGGGATCTGCTGTTACATGCTGTATATACTGTATGTAGGGGATCTGCTGTGACATGCTGTGTATACTGTATGTAGGGGATCTGCTGTGACATGCTGTGTATACTGTATATAGAGGATCTGCTGTGTGACATGCTGTGTATACTGTATGTAGGGGATCTGCTGTGACATGCTGTGTATACTGTATATAGAGGATCTGCTGTGTGACATGCTGTGTATACTGTATGTAGGGGATCTGCTGTGACATGCTGTGTATACTGTATGTAGGGGATCTGCTGTTACATGCTGTATATACTGTATGTAGGGGATCTGCTGTGACATGCTGTGTATACTGTATATAGAGGATCTGCGGTGAATACTGTATGTAGGGTATCTGCTGTGACATGCTGTGTATACTGTATGTAGGGGATCTGCTGTGACATGCTGTGTATACTGTATATAGAGGATCTGCTGTGTGACATGCTGTGTATACTGTATGTAGGGGATCTGCTGTGACATGCTGTGTATACTGTATGTAGGTGATCTGCTGTGTGACATGCTGTGTATACTGTATGTAGGGGATCTGCTGTGTGACATGCTGTGTATACTGTATGTAGGGGATCTGCTGTGACATGCTGTGTATACTGTATGTAGGGGATCTGCTGTGTGACATGCTGCTGTGTATACTGTATGTAGGGGATCTGCTGTGACATGCTGTGTATACTGTATGTAGGGGATCTGCTGTGACACGCTGTGTATACTGTATGTAGGGGATCTGCTGTGACATGCTGTGTATACTGTATGTAGGGGATCTGCTGTGACATGCTGTGTATACTGTATGTAGGGGATCTGCTGTTACATGCTTTGTATACTGTATATAGAGGATCTGCTGTGTATACTGTATGTAGGGGATCTGCTGTGACATTCTGTGTATACTGTATGTAGGGGATCTGCTGTGACATTCTGTGTATACTGTATGTAGGGGATCTGCTGTGTGACATGCTGTGTATACTGTATGTAGGGGATCTGCTGTTACATGCTGTGTATACTGTATATAGAGGATCTACTGTGTATACTGTATGTAGGGGATCTGCTGTGACATGCTGTGTATACTGTATGTAGGGGATCTGCTGTTACATGCTGTGTATACTGTATATAGAGGATCTACTGTGTATACTGTATGTAGGGGATCTGCTGTGACATGCTGTGTATACTGTATGTAGGGTATCTGCTGTGACATGCTGTGTATACTGTATATAGAGGATCTGCTGTGTGACATGCTGTGTATACTGTATGTAGGGGATCTGCTGTGACATTCTGTGTATACTGTATGTAGGGGATCTGCTGTTACATGCTGTATATACTGTATGTAGGGGATCTGCTGTGACATGCTATGTATACTGTATATAGAGGATCTGCGGTGTATACTGTATG
Source organism: Ranitomeya imitator (assembly GCF_032444005.1). Taxonomy (NCBI): domain Eukaryota; kingdom Metazoa; phylum Chordata; class Amphibia; order Anura; family Dendrobatidae; genus Ranitomeya; species Ranitomeya imitator. The sequence goes on from NC_091282.1 coordinate 1,140,159,622, forward strand.
TAGGGGATCTGCTGTGTGACATGCTGTGTATACTGTATGTAGGGGATCTGCTGTGTGACATGCTGTGTATACTGTATGTAGGGGATCTGCTGTGACATGCTGTGTATACTGTATATAGAGGATCTGCTGTGTGACATGCTGTGTATACTGTATGTAGGGGATCTGCTGTGACATGCTGTGTATACTATATGTAGGGGATCTGCTGTGACATGCTGTGTATACTGTATGTAGGGGATCTGCTGTGACATACTATGTATACTATATATAGAGGATCTGCTGTGACATGCTGTGTATACTGTATGTAGGGGATCTGCTGTGACACGCTGTGTATACTGTATGTAGGGGATATGCTGTGTATACTGTATGTAGGGGATCTGCTGTGACATGCTGTGTATACTGTATGTAGGGGATCTGCTGTTACATGCTGTGTATACTGTATATAGAGGATCTGCTGTGTATACTGTATGTAGGGGATCTGCTGTGACATTCTGTGTATACTGTATGTAGGGGATCTGCTGTGTGACATGCTGTGTATACTGTATGTAGGGGATCTGCTGTTACATGCTGTGTATACTGTATATAGAGGATCTACTGTGTATACTGTATGTAGGGGATCTGCTGTGACATGCTGTGTATACTGTATGTAGGGGATCTGCTGTGTATACTGTATATAGAGGATCTGCTGTGACATGCTGTATATACTGTATGTAGGGGATCTGCTGTGACATTGTGTGTACTGTATGTAGGGGATCTGCTGTGACTTTCTGTGTATACTATATGTAGGGGATCTGCTGTGACATGCTGTGTATACTGTATGTAGGGGATCTGCTGTGACATGCTGTGTATACTGTATGTAGGGGATCTGCTGTGACATGCTGTGTATACTGTATGTAGGGGATCTGCTGTGACATACTATGTATACTATATATAGAGGATCTGCTGTGACACGCTGTGTATACTGTATGTAGGGGATCTCCTGTGACACGCTGTGTATACTGTATGTAGGGGATCTGCTGTGACATGCTGTGTATACTGTATGTAGGGGATCTGCTGTGACATGCTGTGTATACTGTATGTAGGGGATCTGCTGTGACATGCTGTGTATACTGTATGTAGGGGATCTGCTGTTACATGCTGTGTATACTGTATGTAGGGGATCTGCTGTGACATGCTGTGTATACTGTATGTAGGGGATCTGCTGTTACATGCTGTGTATACTGTATATAGAGGATCTGCTGTGTATACTGTATGTAGGGGATCTGCTGTGTGACATGCTGTGTATACTGTATGTAGGGGATCTGCTGTTACATGCTGTGTATACTGTATATAGAGGATCTACTGTGTATACTGTATGTAGGGGATCTGCTGTGACATGCTGTGTATACTGTATGTAGGGGATCTGCTGTGTGACATGCTGTGTATACTGTATGTAGGGGATCTGCTGTGTATACTGTATATAGAGGATCTGCTGTGACATGCTGTATATACTGTATGTAGGGGATCTGCTGTGTGACATGCTGTGTATACTGTATGTGGAGATCTGCTGTGACTTTCTGTGTATACTGTATTTAGGGGATCTGCTGTGTATACTGTGTAAATAATAATTTTTATTTATATAGCGCCAACATTTTCCGCAGCACTTTACAATTAAGCGGGGACATGTACAGACAATAAATTCATTACAAGTTAAGACCATTTAAACAGTGACATTAGGGGTGAGGTCCCGGCTCGCAAGCTTACAATCTACAAGGAAATGGGGGGACACAATAGGTGAAAAGTGCTTGTTATTTCAGGTCTGGCAATTATAATAAATAGGGATTTTCATATAAAGCTGCATGATCCGGTCATCAGCCCGTGTGTTTAAGTGCAATAGTCAAGTAACAAGTGCAGTTATCGTGTGCATGGAGAGTGTGGAGACAGATGAATAGTAGGGTGCAGATTCACATGCAGATAATATTTGGAAGGCGGGAACAGGACAAAGTTAGTTTACTGAGTAGTTGATGTGGTAGGCTTGTTTGAAGAGATGGGTTTTTAAAGCGCGCTTGAATAGGTCGGGGCTAGGTATCAGTCTGATCATCTGGGGGAAGTGCATTCCAAAGAGCTGGCGCAGCACGAGAGAAGTCTTGAAGACGGAGGTGCGAGGTTCGGATTACAGGGGGATGTTAGTCTTAAGGTACCGTTACACTAAACGATTTACCAACGATCACGACCAGCGATACGACCTGGCCGTGATCGTTAGTAAGTCGTTGTGTGGTCGCTGGGGAGCTGTCACACAGACCGCTCTCCCCAGCGATCAGGGGAAAGACTTCGGCATCGTTGAAACTGTCTTCAACGATGCCGAAGTCCCCGGGTAACCAGGGTAAATATTGGGTTACTAAGCGCAGGGCCTGCAAGCAGCGTCCGCGGCGCGCCACAAAACACCGGCACATCGCCAGCGCGTGCCGAAAATGGCACGCGCTAGTGATGCGCGTCCCCATTGCTGTTAATGGGCGCGCTAACGGACGCGTTGCACGGCGTTAATTTCGCCGTGCAACGCTGTCCGTTAGCGCGGTCACATTAACGCAATATGAACCAAGCCTTATGGTTGAACCCTCCAGGGTAATTTCGATGTTGGGTAGAGTGAGGTTAGTAGAGGGGAGAAACACAAGAAGTTCAGTTTTGGAGAGATTTAGTTTCAGAGGGAGGACATGATGATAGAGACAGCAGACAGACAATCCTTGGTATTTTGAATTAGGGTAGGGGTAATGTCGGGGGAAGAAGTGTATAATTGGGTGTCGTCAGCATAGAGATGGTTCTGGAACCCAAATCTGTATATAGAGGATCTGCTGTGTGACATGCTGTGTATACTGTATGTAGGGGATCTGCTGCGACATGCTGTGTATACTGTATATAGAGGATCTGCTGTGTATACTGTATGTAGGGGATCTGCTGTGTATACTGTAGGGGATCTGCTGTGACATGCTGTGTATACTGTATGTAGGGGATCTGCTGTGTGACATTCTGTGTATACTGTATGTAGGGGATCTGCTGTTACATGCTGTATATACTGTATGTAGGGGATCTGCATTGACATGCTGTGTATACTGTATGTAGGGGATCTGCTGTGACATGCTGTGTATACAGTATGTAGGGGATCTGCTGTTACATGCTGTATATACTGTATGTAGGGGATCTGCTGTGACATGCTGTATATACTGTATGTAGGGGATCTGCTGTGACATGCTGTGTATACTGTATGTAGGGGATCTGCTGTGACATGCTGTGTATACTGTATGTAGGGGATCTGCTGTGTGACATGCTGTGTATACTGTATGTAGGGGATCTGCTGTGACATGCTGTGTATACTGTATGTAGGGGATCTGCTGTGTATACTGTTGTCACGATTCCCCTGACCGCTGTCACCAATGGGTCAGGATTCACACCGTGACCGTCACCCCTACGTCACGGATTGAGGTGACTTTAGGCCAACAGACGGCTATCACATGTGCAGGGGGCTTATCTTAGTTATCCCTCCACTGCTACTATGTGATGAAACAACACACACAGGGCTATAGACCTCTTAGTTTACAGCAGGGGCTTATTCTAGGTATCCCACTGCTTTTCTATATACCACGAACTGCAGGGATTTATTTATATCCCGCTTACAGTTCCACTTAACACTTGCAGCTCTCTGGCGCCCCCTTACTCTCAGGTCAGATTAGGTACTGCACCCTGGGTAATTAGTCGCCAGAAAGGCTGCCTGCTATGTACTGGCTATTGGGCACGCTGCAGCGACGCGATAACTACTCCCACTCAGGCAGGAACAATAATTATTAACGTCGCAGCCGCTACAACATAACCCAAAAGTCTGCACACTTCTCGCTGCCACCAGCTTCAATTAAACGGGTCCGAAGCTAACCCAACACAACAGTAACAGTAGCGTATTTTCCCTTCAAGAGACTTAGGGTACGGTTTAGAGCAGGAGAACGAACTAATATATAATAGTATATCCCATTCAAAATAACTAGGCAGTGCGTTATCAAAAATAGTTTATAAAGATGTTATACATGAGACAATTGCAAATATGTACAAGGGTAATTATAACATAAAGGGAATAAATGAGAAAAGATAACACTCACATATTAAAAGCATTGCAGGCATCCAGGCTAGTGCAGTTTCCATACATCCCAGTCCATGGGATGTACCAGCTCTTCCAGGACAATAGGACAAAGCAGTCCAGAAGGGGAAATCAGCAAAAGGTGACTCCTCAGAGCCTGCCAGACCCTTAAAACATTAAGGCTGTGACATCACAGAAAGGCTGGTTTATCCAGACCCTCTTCTCTCTACATTCTGCCTAAACTTTAAACTATTCTCTCTGATTTCTATAACTTCACTACAAAACATGTCAGCGTCCTAAAAAACCCATCAATCATCTCGGATTAACATGAGCATTCTAATGAGATCAAATATGTCCTAACTGGGATACATATTTACAGAGAAATCCCTACCTCTTTACCAGATGGAGTTAGAAACCCGAGTTTAAAGGGATGGGTACCTACACCGAGTGAGACTACGAATATATATTTTCGTATTTCTAGCTTAAATCGATTGCCTAATATCTAACCAAAACTAAACAAAGAATCTTTCATGAATTTTTGGAGCCACTTTTCCTTATAGCTGAACAAGAGCTTACACAGGAAATGCTAGTCGTAAATTCCGTTCGGCAATAAAACCTCTCTTCCCCCATACTCTCAGAGAAGGACAGCCAGGAATTTGCAGCTACAAACTGTTACTCCATGAAGGGGGGGCTTAGCCCACTCAGGCTAGCAAGAGAACTACTTATGATATTTCATACCATATCGTGACACCTCCCCCTTTTGGTGTGCGCTAGGGAGGCAGTACCCCACGGTAGGCCTCCATGGGCACCTCGGTAGGTTCACCCTGGCGGGAGAGTCCATCTGCATTCCCATGCGCTTTGCCCGTTTTATGTTCAATGGTGAAGTCAAACTGCTGAAGGGCAAGGCTCCAGCGTAGCAACCTGCCGTTGGTTCCACACATGGCGTTTAGCCAGCGAAGAGGGTTGTGGTCGGTCACCACAGTGAAAGTGTGACCATACAAGTAGGGCTGCAAGCGCTGCAGGGCCCAGACTATGGCCAGGCACTCCTTCTCGATTGTGGAGTAGGCCACTTCCCTCGGCAAAAGTTTCCGGCTCAGGTATAACACGGGGTGCTCTTGGTCCTCCGAGTCAACCTGGCTGAGCACAGCACCAAGGCCAAACTCGCTGGCGTCGGTCTGCACCAAGAACGGTCGACTGCTGTCGACTGCTTTCAACACAGGGGCGTTGCACAGTGCGGTTTTCAACGCCTGGAAGGCCCCCTCACAGCCATCTGTCCAGTTGACAATGTGAGGTAGCTTCTTCCTGGTGAGGTCCGTCAAAGGTTTTGCCAGGCTACTATAGTGCTTTACGAAGCGCCTATAGTACCCTGCAGTGCCCAAGAAGAACATCACCTGTTTCTTGGTCACGGGAGTGGGCCAGTTCACGATCACTCCCACTTTGTCAGGCTCTGGCTTCAGGGTGTTCCCGCCTACCCGGTGCCCCAGGTAGTGAACCTCCCTCATGCCCATCTGACACTTTCCCGGCTTGATAGTCAGTCCTGCTTGGTGAATTCGCCTGAGCACCTCCTCGAGATGCTGCAGGTGTTCCTTCCAGGAGGGACTGAAGATGGCAATGTCATCCAAGTAGGCCATGGCGTACGTCTCCAGTCCCTGAAGCAGGAGGTTGACCATCCGCTGGAAAGTGGCAGGGGCATTCTTCATGCCGATGGGCATGACCGTGGACTCGTACAGTCCAAAGGGTGTGATAAAGGCGGACTTCTCCTGCGCCTCGGGGCTCAGGGGAATCTGCCAGTATCCTCGACTCAGATCCATTATTGTTAGGTAATCTGCGCCAGCTAACTTCTCAAGCAGCTCCTCCATGCGCGGCATTGGGTGCTCATCCGAGGCTGTGATGGCGTTGAGCCCCCTGTAGTCCACGCAGAACCGAGTGGTCCGGTCCTTCTTTGGCACGAGAACTACAGGTGATGCCCACGCGCTCTTTGACCGTCGAATCACCCCCAGCTGTAACATCTCATCGATCTCTTGGCGCATAGTCTGCTGCACCTGGTCAGAGATTCGATAGGGTTTTCGCCGTAGTGGGGCGTGATTCCCGGTGTCCACCTCGTGGACTGCTAACTCAGTCCTCCCAGGTCGGTTGGAGAACACGACCCGGAAAGGTTCCAGTGTGGTTTGCAACTGCACCCGCTGGGGTTCAGTCAACGAGGCGCTTACCTCCACATCCTCGATGGACCCATTGGCCTTGGCTTGGGCCAGCAAGTCCAGGAGGGTGTCTTCCTCACCGTCTTCGGGCAAGCTGCAGACCGGTAGGACGAAAGGTTCACGTTCGTGATGAGCCTTCATCATGTTGACGTGAAAGGCCTTTCGCCTACCCCGAGCGTGGTCAAGCGTGACCACGTAAGTGACCGGGTTGAGCTGTTGGTGGACGACGTACGGGCCCTCCCAGGCCGCCTGAAGCTTATCCGTTGGTACAGGGACCAGCACCCACACCTTTTGACCCACGTGGTAGGTCCGCTCCCGGGCGTTCTGGTCGTACCAGTGCTTCTGATCAGCCTGAGCCTGCATCATGATGTCATGCACCAACTGCGTCAAGGTCTGCATCTTGTCACGGAAGCGCATGACATACTCCACTATGGACACTTCAGAAGGGTTCGGCTCCTCTTCCCAGAATTCTCTTACCAACCCAAGGGGTCCCCGGACTCACCTGCCGTACAGGAGCTCGAAGGGTGAGAACCCCGTCGAGGCCTGCGGAACCTCTCGGTAAGCGAACAGCAGGTGTGGGAGGTACCGCTCCCAGTCGCGCCCTTGAGTCTCAACCAGCATGCGTAGCATCTGTTTGAGGGTACCATTGAAGCGTTCACACAAGCCATTGGTCTGTGGGTGATACGCACTCGATACCAGGTACTTCACCTGCATTCTCTTACAGAGAGCCTCCATTAGGCGAGACATAAATTGAGTCCCTTGATCAGTAAGCATTTCCCTGGGAAACCCTACGCGTGAAAAGATGGCCAACAGGGCATCCGCCACCTTATCTGCCCTAGTTGACGACAGAGCTACTGCCTCTGGGTACCGGGTAGCGTAGTCTACCACAGTAAGGATATATTGCTTTCCAGAGCTGCTGGGGACGGCCAGCGGGCCCACAATGTCCACCGCGATCCTCTGGAAAGGCTCCTCTATCACTGGCAAAGGGATCAGGGGAGCCTTAAGAGCAGGCCCCGCCTTCCCCAATCTTTGACAAGTGATACAGGAGCGGCAGTAGTTTGACACATCTGTCCCCATCTTAGGCCAATAGAAGTGTTGAGACAGCCGGGCCTTAGTTTTGCTGATCCCCAAGTGTCCAGCTAGCGGGATCTCATGGGCAATCCGCAACAACTCACCCCGGAATTGCTGCGGGACGACCAGCTGTTTTTCCCTCAACCACTCCTTTTGTGATTCTCCGGGTGCTGTCTCCCGGTACAACCTTCCTTGTTCCCAGAACACCTTCTCCTTATCAGTCTCGGAGAAGGGCGTCCCGGCAAGTTGTCTCAAACTCTCTAGGCTCGCATCTGTGTGCAGAGCGGCCTGAAACTCCTGGCTAGGGGAAGCCAGAAGCGACGTCAGGGTCCCTTCCCCACAGGAACCCTCTTGGACCTGCTCTGGGTCCACCTCTGGTTCAGTCACAGTGATGACTGAGGAGGGTCCGGAAGGCAGACAGTTATCTGCGTTCCGGGCACTCTGACTGCGGGTGACAGCAGCTACGTAGGCTGTCTCCCCAGGGGTTTCTACAGGCCCATCAGCCGGCGCTGCTATGGGTTCTACCTCCCCATCCACCCCCAACACTCCAGGGGCAGTGCTACTTATGGGCCAGTTACCTTCCTCGGTGGCACTGGTCACTTTCATGGCGTCACCTTCCTCATGGTTCCCATGCATCTCCCCATTTCCTGTAGCACCGACACTTGCCCCTGTTAGGGGTTCCTCAGCCGTCTCACTCCGCAGAGCGACGTGGCTGGGCACGCCTGTACCTATGGACATATTAACCTTCACAGAAAAATCATTATCAGGTTCAGCTGGCACAGGTACAACATTTTCACCATCAATCCTAGGGAAAAAATGGTTATTAGATGCATCATTACAAGATAAAGCATGGTCAGGTAACACATGCGATTTCCCATCATCATCATCATCATCAGGGTTAACTTTACCCGCATTAGTAGATTGGGGAGGGGTGTCAGGAACGTAGTATGCAAACATCCTCCCCAAATCAGTCCCCAACAAAACATCAGTGGGCAAATTATCAGACAGCCCCACTTCCTTCACCCCGCTCCCAGCACCCCAATCAATAAAAACCCGGGCCATCGGTAAGGGACAGCTGATGCCCCCAATCCCAGTGACAGTTAGGGTTTTCCCCGGAATGATTTCTTCAGGGGCCGCCAGTTCGGGTCGGATGAGGGTTCGTTCAGCCCCGGTGTCCTTGAGGCCTGTAGCAACATGGCCCCCCACAGTGACGGGCTGTACGTTGTCACACACCCTCCCAACCACACCACCCACCAAAAGAACTGCTGCATTAGGCCCTGGGGCCTTGGCTGGGGGGTTCTTCGGCCTGTCTGGACAGAAGGTACTGATATGCCCAGGCCGCTTGCAGGTGTAACACGCGCGAGGTTCGGTGGTAGGTCTGGTGCTGTTGGCCACAGGGCCAGGACCTCGGGTGTGCTGGCTGGCAGGGGTACTGGCGTTGGTTGCAGGCTTACCCCCTCTCCAGCTGGTGGTGACTGGCTTCCGCACTTCCGATCTACGGTTGGCCTCATAGGCATCGGCAATCTGTGCTGCTTTCGTCACGTCTTTGGGTTCTCTGTCCATCACGAACTGTCGCACCTCAGCTGGGCAAAGATGAAAGAACTGGTCTTTGATCATCAGGTCTCGCAGCTGCGCAAAGGTGGTCACTGACAGTCCTTGGGTCCACTGGTCAAAATGGGTCCCCAGTCCATGCACCACATCACTGTAACTGTCGTGTGGGCCACGTTGGAGGGTCCGGAACTTTCTACGGTACACCTCGGGAGTAAGCTGGTACTTTGCTATCAGGGCCTGCTTGATGGCCTCATAGTCACCATCTTGTTCTTGAGGGAGGGCAGCAAACGCCTCCAGAGCTTTGCCTCTCAGCCCTGGTGTCAGGTATCGTGCCCATTCATCGGTAGGCAGTCGGTACTGTCTGCAGGCTTTCTCAAAGGCCCGCAGAAAAGTGTCCAAGTCCCCGTCCTTCTCCATAACAGGAAAGTGATCGGGCCGGGGCTTAGGTATCTGAGCGCTGCTGGGCTCACGGCTGGACTGGGACGACCCCTGCATTTGCAGTTGGGCTAACTGCAGCTGGTACTCCCGCTCCGCTTGCCGCTCGGCTCGCTGGGCCTCTCGCTCGGCTCGCTCATGGTATTGCTGAATCAGCTGCCGACGTCCCTCTAGGTCATCTGCGGCGCATTGTTGCAGAGCCAGCTGCAGGAGGAGGTCTGCGCCCCCCTGGTTGCCAGTAGGGCCCGTATTCAGTGGTTGGACCTCTGCTGCAGTCTCATGTTCGCTGGTGCTGGCTTCTGCGGCCTCTGAGCTCTGAGATTGGTCTCGAGCGGCTTCCCATTGCACCAGATCTGCGACCAGTTGGGCTTTGTTTTTGCTTGCAAAGTCAATGTGCTGTGACTTGCATAAGGCGACAAGGGTGTCTCTGGTCTGCTGCTCATAGAAGATTTCTCCCAGCACAACCATGGTTGCCAAATAAAAGATAGGATAGAAAAACGAAGAGAAAGGGAAGGGATAATTACCAGTACGCAATTGTCTCACAACTAAAAAGCACTGAGTTCGTTCTCCAAACTTATTTGCGCAGAGTCCTCGCAAGAACTTTCTGCAAGTTTTTAGTGAGAGGAATGATTACTCAAACCAAATCACTAATGCTCTAAAATATCCCACCGCCTTGCCACCAATTGTCACGATTCCCCCTGACCGCTGTCACCAATGGGTCAGGATTCACACCGTGACCGTCACCCCTACGTCACGGATTGAGGTGACTTTAGGCCAACAGACGGCTATCACATGTGCAGGGGGCTTATCTTAGTTATCCCTCCACTGCTACTATGTGATGAAACAACACACACAGGGCTATAGACCTCTTAGTTTACAGCAGGGGCTTATTCTAGGTATCCCACTGCTTTTCTATATACCACGAACTGCAGGGATTTATGTATATCCCGCTTACAGTTCCACTTAACACTTGCAGCTCTCTGGCGCCCCCTTACTCTCAGGTCAGATTAGGTACTGCACCCTGGGTAATTAGTCGCCAGAAAGGCTGCCTGTTATGTACTGGCTATTGGGCACGCTGCAGCGACGCGATAACTACTCCCACTCAGGCAGGAACAATAATTATTAACGTCGCAGCCGCTACAACATAACCCAAAAGTCTGCACACTTCTCGCTGCCACCAGCTTCGATTAAACTGGTCCGAAGCTAACCCAACACAACAGTAACAGTAGCGTATTTTCCCTTCAAGAGACTTAGGGTACGGTTTAGAGCAGGAGAACGAACTAATATATAATAGTATATCCCATTCAAAATAACTAGGCAGTGCGTTATCAAAAATAGTTTATAAAGATGTTATACATGAGACAATTGCAAATATGTACAAGGGTAATTATAACATAAAGGGAATAAATGAGAAAAGATAACACTCACATATTAAAAGCATTGCAGGCATCCAGGCTAGTGCAGTTTCCATACATCCCAGTCCATGGGATGTACCAGCTCTTCCAGGACAATAGGACAAAGCAGTCCAGAAGGAGAAATCAGCAAAAAGTGACTCCTCAGAGCCTGCCAGACCCTTAAAACATTAAGGCTGTGACATCACAGAAAGGCTGGTTTATCCAGACCCTCCTCTCTCTACATTCTGCCTAAACTTTAAACTATTCTCTCTGATTTCTATAACTTCACTACAAAACATGTCAGCGTCCTAAAAAACCCATCAATCATCTCGGATTAACGTGAGCATTCTAATGAGATCAAATATGTCCTAACTGGGATACATATTTACAGAGAAATCCCTACCTCTTTACCAGATGGAGTTAGAAACCCGAGTTTAAAGGGATGGGTACCTACACCGAGTGAGACTACGAATATATATTTTCGTATTTCTAGCTTAAATCGTTTGCCTAATATCTAACCAAAACTAAACAAAGAATCTTTCATGAATTTTTGGAGCCACTTTTCCTTATAGCTGAACAAGAGCTTACACAGGAAATGCTAGTCGTAAATTCCATTCGGCAATAAAACCTCTCTTCCCTCATACTCTCAGAGAAGGACAGCCAGGAATTTGCAGCTACAAACTGTTACTCCAAGAAGGGGGGGCTTAGCCCACTCAGGCTAGCAAGAGAACTACTTATGATATTTCATACCATATCGTGACAACTGTATATAGAGGATCTGCTGTGACATGCTGTGTATACTGTATGTAGGGGATCTGCTGTGACATGCTGTATATACTGTATGTAGGGGATCTGCTGTGACATGCTGTATATACTGTATGTAGGGGATCTGCTGTTACATGCTGTATATACTGTATGTAGGGGATCTGCTGTGACATGCTGTGTATACTGTATGTAGGGGATCTGCTGTGACATGCTGTGTATACTGTATGTAGGGGATCTGCTGTGTGACATGCTGTGTATACTATATGTAGGGGATCTGCTGTGACATGCTGTGTATACTGTATATATTGGATCTGCTGTGTGACATGCTGTGTATACTGTATGTAGGGGATCTGCTGTGACATGCTGTGTATACTGTATGTAGGGGATCTGCTGTTACATGCTGTATATACTGTATGTAGGGGATCTGCTGTGACATGCTGTGTATACTGTATATGGAGGATCTGCGGTGTATACTGTATGTAGGGTATCTGCTGTGACATGCTGTGTATACTGTATATAGAGGATCTGCGGTGTATACTGTATGTAGGGTATCTGCTGTGACATGCTGTGTATACTGTATGTAGGGGATCTGATGTGACATGCTGTGTATACTGTATGTAGGGGATCTGCTGTGTGACATGCTGTGTATACTGTATATAGAGGATCTGCTGTGTGACATGCTGTGTATACTGTATGTAGGGGATCTGCTGTGACATGCTGTGTATACTGTATGTAGGGGATCTGCTGTGACATGCTGTGTATACTATATGTAGGGGATCTGCTGTGACATGCTGTGTATACTGTATGTAGGGGATCTGCTGCGACATGCTGTGTATACTGTATGTAGGGGATCTGCTGTGACATACTATGTATACTATATATAGAGGATCTGCTGTGACATGCTGTGTATACTGTATGTAGGGGATCTGCTGTGACATGCTGTGTATACTGTATGTAGGGGATCTGCTGTTACATGCTGTGTATACTTTATGTAGGGGATCTGCTGTGACATGCTGTGTATACTGTATGTAGGGGATCTGCTGTTACATGCTGTGTATACTGTATATAGAGGATCTGCTGTGTATACTGTATGTAGGGGATCTGCTGTGACATTCTGTGTATACTGTATGTAGGGGATCTGCTGTGTGACATGCTGTGTATACTGTATGTAGGGGATCTGCTGTGACATGCTGTGTATACTGTATGTAGGGGATCTGCTGTGTATACTGTATATAGAGGATCTGCTGTGACATGCTGTATATACTGTATGTAGGGGATCTGCTGTGACATTGTGTGTACTGTATGTAGGGGATCTGCTGTGTGACATGCTGTGTATACTGTATGTAGGGGATCTGCTGTGACTTTCTGTGTATACTATATATAGGGGATCTGCTGTGACATGCTGTGTATACTGTATGTAGGGGATCTGCTGTGACATGCTGTGTATACTGTATGTAGGGGATCTGCTGTGACATACTATGTATACTATATATAGAGGATCTGCTGTGACATGCTGTGTATACTGTATGTAGGGGATCTGCTGTTACATGCTGTGTATACTGTATGTAGGGGATCTGCTGTGACATGCTGTGTATACTGTATATAGAGGATCTGCTGTGTATAATGTATGTAGGGGATCTGCTGTGACATTCTGTGTATACTGTTTGTAGGGGATCTGCTGTGTGACATGCTGTGTATACTGTATGTAGGGGATCTGCTGTTACATGCTGTGTATACTGTATATGGAGGAACTACTGTGTATACTGTATGTAGGGGATCTGCTGTGACATGCTGTGTATACTGTATGTAGGGGATCTGCTGTGTGACATGCTGTGTATACTGTATATAGAGGATCTGCTGTTACATGCTGTGTATACTGTATGTAGGGGATCTGCTGTTACATGCTGTGTATACTGTATGTAGGGGATCTGCTGTGACATACTATGTATACTATATATAGAGGATCTGCTGTGACATGCTGTGTATACTGTATGTAGGGGATCTGCTGTTACATGCTGTGTATACTGTATGTAGGGGATCTGCTGTTACATGCTGTGTATACTGTATATAGAGGATCTGCTGTGTATAATGTATGTAGGGGATCTGCTGTGACATTCTGTGTATACTGTTTGTAGGGGATCTGCTGTGTGACATGCTGTGTATACTGTATGTAGGGGATCTGCTGTTACATGCTGTGTATACTGTATATGGAGGAACTACTGTGTATACTGTATGTAGGGGATCTGCTGTGACATGCTGTGTATACTGTATGTAGGGGATCTGCTGTGTGACATGCTGTGTATACTGTATGTAGGGGATCTGCTGTGTATACTGTATATAGAGGATCTGCTGTGACATGCTGTATATACTGTATGTAGGGGATCTGCTGTGTGACATGCTGTGTATACTGTATGTAGGGGATCTGCTGTGTATACTGTATATAGAGGATCTGCTGTGACATGCTGTATATACTGTATGTAGGGGATCTGCTGTGTGACATGCTGTGTATACTGTATGTGGAGATCTGCTGTGACTTTCTGTGTATACTGTATGTAGGGGATCTGCTGTGTATACTGTATAAATAATAATTTTTATTTGTATAGCGCCAACATTTTCCGCAGCACTTTACAATTAAGCGGGGACATGTACAGACAATAAATTCAGTACAAGTTAAGACCATTTAAACAGTGACATTAGGGGTGAGGTCCCGGCTCGCAAGCTTACAATCTACAAGGAAATGGGGGGACACAATAGGTGAAAAGTGCTTGTTATTTCAGGTCTGGCAATTATAATAAATAGGGATTTTCATATAAAGCTGCATGATCCTGTCATCAGCCCGTGTGTTTAAGTGCAATAGTCAAGTAACAAGTGCAGTTATCGTGTGCATGGAGGGTGTGGAGACAGATGAATAGTAGGGTGCAGATTCACATGCAGATAATATTTGGAAGGCGGGAACAGGACAAAGTTAGTTTACTGAGTAGTTGATGTGGTAGGCTTGTTTGAAGAGATGGGTTTTTAAAGCGCGCTTGAATAGGTCGGGGCTAGGTATCAGTCTGATCATCTGGGGGAAGTGCATTCCAAAGAGCTGGCGCAGCACGAGAGAAGTCTTGGAGACGGAGGTGCGAGGTTCGGATTACAGGGGGATGTTAGTCTTAAGGTACCGTTACACTAAACGATTTACCAACGATCACGACCAGCGATACGACCTGGCCGTGATCGTTGGTAAGTCGTTGTGTGGTTGCTGGGGAGCTGTCACACAGACCGCTCTCTCCAGCGATCAGGGGAAAGACTTCGGCATCGTTGAAACTGTCTTCAACGATGCCGAAGTCCCCGGGTAACCAGGGTAAATATTGGGTTACTAAGCGCAGGGCCTGCAAGCAGCGTCCGCGGCGCGCCACAAAACACCGGCACATCGCCAGCGCGTGCCGAAAATGGCACGCGCTAGTGATGCGCGTCCCCATTGCTGTTAATGGGCGCGCTAACGGACGCGTTGCACGGCGTTAATTTCGCCGTGCAACGCTGTCCGTTAGCGCGGTCACATTAACGCAATATGAACCAAGCCTTATGGTTGAACCCTCCAGGGTAATTTCGATGTTGGGTAGAGTGAGGTTAGTAGAGGGGAGAAACACAAGAAGTTCAGTTTTGGAGAGATTTAGTTTCAGAGGGAGGACATGATGATAGAGACAGCAGACAGACAATCCTTGGTATTTTGAATTAGGGTAGGGGTAATGTCGGGGGAAGAAGTGTATAATTGGGTGTCGTCAGCATAGAGATGGTTCTGGAACCCAAATCTGTATATAGAGGATCTGCTGTGTGACATGCTGTGTATACTGTATGTAGGGGATCTGCTGCGACATGCTGTGTATACTGTATATAGAGGATCTGCTGTGTATACTGTATGTAGGGGATCTGCTGTGACATGCTGTGTATACTGTATGTAGGGGATCTGCTGTGACATGCTGTGTATACTGTATGTAGGGGATCTGCTGTGACATGCTGTGTATACTGTATATAGAGGATCTGCTGTGTATACTGTATGTAGGGGATCTGCTGTGTATACTGTAGGGGATCTGCTGTGTATACTGTATATAGATCTGTATATACTGTATGTAGGGGATCTGCTGTTACATGCTGTGTATCCTGTATATAGAGGATCTGCTGTGTATACTGTATGTAGGGGATCTGCTGTGACATGCTGTGTATACTGTATGTAGGGGATCTGCTGTGACATGCTGTGTATACTGTATATAGAGGATCTGCTGTGTATACTGTATGTAGGGGATCTGCTGTTACATGCTGTGTATACGGTATATAGAGGATCTGCTGTGTATACTGTATGTAGGGGATCTGCTGTGACATGCTGTGTATACTGTATATAGAGGCTCTGCTGTGTATACTGTATGTAGGGGATCTGCTGTGTATACTGTATGTACGGGATCTGCTATGACATGCTGTGTATACTGTATGTAGGGGATCTGCTGTGACATGCTGTGTATACTGTATATAGAGGATCTGCTGTGTATACTGTATGTACGGGATCTGCTATGACATGCTGTGTATACTGTATGTAGGGGATCTGCTGTGACATGCTGTGTATACTGTATATAGAGGATCTGCTGTAACATAGTAACATAGTTAGTAAGGCCGAAAAAAGACATTTGTCCATCCAGTTCAGCCTATATTCCATCATAATAAATACCCAGATCTACGTCCTTCTACAGAACCTAATAATTGTATGATATAATATTGTTCTGCTCCAGGAAGACATCCAGGCCTCTCTTGAAGCCCTCGACTGAGTTCGCCATCACCACCTCCTCAGGCAAGCAATTCCAGATTCTCACTGCCCTAACAGTAAAGAATCCTCTTCTATGTTGGTGGAAAAACCTTCTCTCCTCCAGACGCAAAGAATGCCCCCTTGTGCCCGTCACCTTCCTTGGTATAAACAGATCCTCAGCGAGATATTTGTATTGTCCCCTTATATACTTATACATGGTTATTAGATCGCCCCTCAGTCGTCTTTTTTCTAGACTAAATAATCCTAATTTCGCTAATCTATCTGGGTATTGTAGTTCTCCCATCCCCTTTATTAATTTTGTTGCCCTCCTTTGTACTCTCTCTAGTTCCATTATATCCTTCCTGAGCACCGGTGCCCAAAACTGGACACAGTACTCCATGTGCGGTCTAACTAGGGATTTGTACAGAGGCAGTATAATGCTCTCATCATGTGTATCCAGACCTCTTTTAATGCACCCCATGATCCTGTTTGCCTTGGCAGCTGCTGCCTGGCACTGGCTGCTCCAGGTAAGTTTATCATTAACTAGGATCCCCAAGTCCTTCTCCCTGTCAGATTTACCCAGTGGTTTCCCGTTCAGTGTGTAATGGTGATATTGATTCCCTCTTCCCATGTGTATAACCTTACATTTATCATTGTTAAACCTCATCTGCCACCTTTCAGCCCAAGTTTCCAACTTATCCAGATCCATCTGTAGCAGAATACTATCTTCTCTTGTATTAACTGCTTTACATAGTTTTGTATCATCTGCAAATATCGATATTTTACTGTGTAAACCTTCTACCAGATCATTAATGAATATGTTGAAGAGAACAGGTCCCAATACTGACCCCTGCGGTACCCCACTGGTCACAGCGACCCAGTTAGAGACTATACCATTTATAACCACCCTCTGCTTTCTATCACTAAGCCAGTTACTAACCCATTCACACACATTTTCCCCCAGACCAAGCATTCTCATTTTGTGTACCAACCTCTTGTGCAGCACGGTATCAAACGCTTTGGAAAAATCGAGATATACCACGTCCAATGACTCACCGTGGTCCAGCCTATAGCTTACCTCTTCATAAAAACTGATTAGATTGGTTTGACAGGAGCGATTTCTCATAAACCCATGCTGATATGGAGTTAAACAGTTATTCTCATTGAGATAATCCAGAATAACATCCCTCAGAAACCCTTCAAATATTTTACCAACAATAGAGGTTAGACTTACTGGCCTATAATTTCCAGGTTCACTTTTAGAGCCCTTTTTGAATATTGGCACCACATTTGCTATGCGCCAATCCTGCGGAACAGACCCTGTCTCTATAGAGTCCCTAAAAATAAGAAATAATGGTTTATCTATTACATTACTTAGTTCTCTTAGTACTCGTGGGTGTATGCCATCCGGACCCGGAGATTTATCTATTTTAATCTTATTTAGCCGGTTTCACACCTCTTCTTGGGTTAGATTGGTGACCCTTAATATAGGGTTTTCATTGTTTCTTGGGATTTCACCTAGCATTTCATTTTCCACCGTGAATGTGTATACTGTATGTAGGGGATCTGCTGTGTATACTGTATGTACGGGATCTGCTATGACATGCTGTGTATACTGTATGTAGGGGATCTGCTGTGACATGCTGTGTATACTGTATATAGAGGATCTGCTGTGTATACTGTATGTACGGGATCTGCTATGACATGCTGTATATACTGTATATAGAGGATCTGCTGTGTATACTGTATGTACGGGATCTGCTATGACATGCTGTGTATACTGTATGTAGGGCATCTGCTGTGACATGCTGTGTATACTGTATATAGAGGATCTGCTGTGTATACTGTATGTAGGGGATCTGCTGTGTATACTGTATGTAGGGGATATGCTGTGTATACTGTATATAGAGGATCTGCTGTGTATACTGTATATAGAGGATCTGCTGTGACATGTGTATATACTGTATGTAGGGGATCTGCTGTGTATACTGTATGTAGGGGATATGCTGTGTATACTGTATATAGAGGATCTGCTGTGTATACTGTATATAGAGGATCTGCTGTGACATGTGTATATACTGTATGTAGGGGATCTGCTGTTATATGCTGTTTACTGTATATAGAGGATCTGCTTGTATACTTATGTAGGGCATCTGCTGTGACATGCTGTGTATACTGTATATAGAGGATCTGCTGTGTATACTGTATGTAGGGGATCTGCTTTGTGACATACTGTGGGCTATATGTAGCTTCCATTGGGAAGTAGAGTTACTCCCTGCCTCAGTTAGAGATTACAAATGGAGAATTCCTTGCTAAAGGCCATCCGGTCTGTAGATAGGGGGCCATCCGGTCTGTAGATAGGGGGCCATCTGGTCTGTAGATAGGGGGCCATCTGGTCTGTAGATAGGGGGCCATCTGGTCTGTAGATAGGGGGCCATCTGGTCTGTAGATAGGGGGCCATCTGGTCTGTAGATAGGGGGCCATCTGGTCTGTAGATAGGGGGCCATCTGGTCTGTAGATAGGGGGCCATCCGGTCTGTAGATAGGGGGCCATCCGGTCTGTAGATAGGGGGCCATCCGGTCTGTAGATAGGGGGTCATCCGGTCTGTAGATAGGGGGCCACCCGTTCTGTAGATAGGGGGCCACCCGTTCTGTAGATAGGGGGCCATCCGGTCTGTAGATAGGGGGCCATCCGGTCTGTAGATAGGGGGCCATCCGGTCTGTAGATAGGGGCCATCCATGTGATCTATGGTTGTCATGTTGATACAATCCTATTAATATTATTGCCATCCAGAGTAGTGACACATTGTATATTTTGATTTTCCTGGATAAACTCCTCACTGTGCATTGTCTCTCTTCAAAGTTGAGGAACAACGGGTCCTTCATGTGGCTAAACACATCAGCTAGATCTTCCCTGATCCCTTATCCCTAAAACACATGCTCTATCAACTCAGCAGAGCATACATGTGTTTTATATGGCAAAAGTGGAGTAATCCATTAGCAGACATCTCCGCCGACGGCTTATCTCCTGGTCAATCGTCTAGAAATGCCTGCTCCTTCCCTCTCCCAACATCATCCAGCAGGCAGGTTTAGGAGGACCCTGTACACATGAGATGATCGACTGTTCGACTTTAATATGTTGTAAATTGTATTTATGATTTTAAAAGTGGAAATACTGGTGGTCACCTAGCTGTAGAATGTTCAAAGCTTCATTCTATCTGTGGCATCGAATATGGCATCCATGATGCGTTTCATCTCTACATTTTCAAACATTGTGTATGAAAAAGGCTTAGAGCTGAAATGCGCCATTGACGCTATATTCGATGCCACTGGTGGAATGAAGCTTTGAAAATTCTACAACTACAACTACAAAATGGAAATTGGGGATTGTTCCTCTCCCCTCATGGTAAAGCACGAACTCTCTAAGGTGCGTGGACTGTAGATCCAGGTTGGGAAGGATGATGAGCACGTGAAGAATCTAACCTTCGTCCATCACCGGCATGCCATGATCAAGAAACGGTTACATTTTCAGGTTGGAAGGAAATTATTACAGAATATCCTGTTTTTAAACTTGTGTTTTTAATGGAGATTTAAAGTTCCAATTTTTTTTATCTGGCCATTGAGCCCAGGAGGAAGTTACTGATTTTTCACTTTTATTTCTGACTCTGACAATACTGGATTCCATGCCTTACCAATGGTAGTGATACATACAGCATCCTCTCTAGAAATGTCATCAGTCTCACCTCATTGGGGAGGCGGTGTGGACTTGCCTTGTATGAAGACTTGGGTCTAACCATGTTTGTCTTGTCGTCCTTTAGCACCGTCCCATTAGGTCCAGACCAAATTCTTCTGAGAGGAGCTCAGCTGAGGAATACTCAGTGGGTTCATGGCATCGTTGTCTACACAGGTCACGACACAAAGCTTGTGCAGGTGAGACCCATTATCTTAGCGTCTTTTCTTTCTTTTTTTTAAAGCTAGCTGTGCAAATGGATCCTGAAACAAAAAAGGCTTGCTTATTTCCTTCTGCCGGTCTGGAGGAGAAGATGTCCCAACCACCTGACCTTTCAGCCAACCAGTGGCCACAGTGGTCAGGTAGCTGCTGGTCATGCCATAATCTGCTGTAGTCCCACCAGGGTATGTCTGAGTTATACATACTCCCGGCCAGAGTCCATACAAGTGTATGTAGCGAGGCCACGCTTACTGGGTTGCTGAGTTCCTTGTCGGGGTGCGGCCTCACTCCATACAAGTGTATGGAGCGAGGCCACGCCCACTGGCGGGAGTATGTATAACACATACATACCCTCTGGTCTTGGCTCAGAAACCGGTGAATCCTCACAGTGCGTACTTTGGGGGGATTCATAAGTCTGCAGTCACATAGTGTGGACCTGACAACCCTTTAACACCTTTTTTTCTAGGTCACAGGACATTTTTCTATAATTTTATATAAACACTCCCATCAAAGTTTTTATCCTCTTAATATATTGCAGTCATCATAGTATATAGCACTGTGGACTTACAATTGCTCATTTTGCCTTTCTACCCAGCTAACACTACTTTTTTTCATTAGGTCTATGACATCACGTGATTAAAGGCAGGCTATCTGAATCTTTCTAAGCTTTATGTAGAATCAGAAGGTGTCTTTTACTCGGACTCCCATGACAGCACGACGAGCACGACGAGAGAGGGGATCCGCCCATTAGGAACAGGAAACCTACAGATACAAAAGGGCGGTACCTCTCCCTTGCCTCAGTTGGTTTCCTGTTCCTGAGGGGACGGGTGCCTACAGACAGAAGGCCCAGGCCGGCCGGCCGATTACGGTAGCGGGGGGGTCTCCTACCTCGGCCGGTGCGGAGATCCCTGGAGACGCCACGGTGGTCCTTGCTTGACTTCACGGCAGTGGCGTTCGCAGCAGGGAGCGGAGTCCGGAGGATTTCCTGCCTCCATCAGCGTCAGCGCAGGTAAGTATTCCCATTGGTGGTGCAGCGGTATGGTGGGGCTGCGGGTGCCGGGCTCAGGCGTGTGGGTGAGCTCCCGGAGCGCTGCGCTCCATTCCCCGGCGTCCTGCACAGCTCTCAGCGCGTGCTGGAGCATTTCCGGGTGCAGTGACGTGGGGGGGCGGAGTTAGCGGCCGCTTCCGGGTCGCCGGACGTCTGCGCATGCGCAGTCGTTCCAATATGGCGGCGCCCATCGCGTTTGTGTGCCGGTTTTTGACCGCAAGATCTCCTGCCCTCTGCTGTATCCTGGGCCAATAGGGACAGCGCTGGCCCATCTGCTGACCGGATCCAAGGGGTATTTATGCAGGTGGAGATGTCAGATCCCTGCTTTTGGTCGCATTTCGTCATGGAGAGTGGTGGTGAGCAGCAGCAGCTGCCAGACGAGGTACGTCAGAAGCCCAAACAGAAGGATAGAGGCGACCAGCCCAGTCGTAAGAGCTCTTCCGAACAAGGATCCAGAGCTTCGACTAAAGAGACCCCTCGGATTCCGGTGTTGTACTTTGGCGCACGGGTAAGTGATCTACGTGAAAGTTCACTCTGTGACGCGGGCCCCTTTATACTTTATCATTCCAGGGGAAGAAGAGTACGGGGAAGTCTAAACATAAGGAATGTGCCCTCTGTGGAGTCCCTCTACCTGACTCTTGTTCAAAAAAATTATGTGCCCCCTGTATACAGCAGACGGTGAGGTCTACAGGAGCGGGTTGGTGGTAGTGACTTTAGGTCAGATATTAGTTATCTCCTATATTGTCCTCCCCTAGGTAGCAGAAGAGTCCGTAACTCCGGCAAATCTGAGGGAAATGATCCGGCTGGAAGTAAGGGAATCACTACGGTCCCTATCCCAAGCGGAAGGCTCAAAGCATAGGACTCTCTTGGACTCTAATTCTTCAGAGGAAGAAAGAGAGGAGAATTCCTATCTCTCCAGTCCTCTCTCCTCTTCATCAGATGAGGAGTCAGGACGATTCTGTCTACCCTTGGATAGAATCGACAAAGTCGTCAAATCAGTCAGAGGCACCATGGGTATAGAGGAACCTAAATCACAGCCCTCGAAACAGGAGATGATGTTTAGCGGACTTGATCGTAAAAAACATAGATCTTTCCCGGTAAACGAAAAGATTCAGGACTTAATCCTTAGAGAATGGAAGAAACCAGAAAAAAAGGGGGCCTTACCACCAGCGTTAAAACGCAGGTATCCCTTTGACGATCCGGTTGTGGATACATGGGATAAAGCTCCTAAACTGCACGCGGCTGTTGCAAAGGCGTCAAAAAAGGCCTCATTACCCTTTGAGGATATGGGAAACCTCAAGGATCCTCTGGACAGAAAGGCAGATATATTCCTTAATGGTACCTGGGAGATGGCGGCTGGATCTCTCAGACCAGCCGTAGCGGCAACATGTACGGCCAGATCTTTAATGGTCTGGCTAGATCAGTTAGAGTCTCAGCTTAAGGACGGTGCATCCAGGGATACTATTCTGAAGGCTCTACCGACCATCCAGAATGCTGCAGCCTTCCTATCGGACGCATCGGTGGACTCTGTCAGAATGGCGGCCAGAGCGGCAGGACTATCCAACGCGGCTCGCAGGGCCTTGTGGCTGAAATGCTGGTCAGGTGACATTCAGTCTAGAACCAAGCTCTGCGCCATTCAGTGCGAAGGACAATATCTCTTCGGTCCAACTCTGGACGAGTTGTTGGAAAAAGCAGGGGATGACAAAAAGAAATTCCCCAGTCTATATTCATCTTACCGCCGGCCCTTCAATCGAAGGAGATTTGGTCGCGGGAAAAAACGCGGGTCCTCTCCCACTAGAGAAAGTTTCAGATGGGAAGACAGACGCGGTAGAGGTACGGGCTATATGTTTCGCCGTTCTTCAAAGGATCAGAAAAAACCGGACCAATGACTAGCGATCCCTGTGGGGGGTAGACTGTCAGCATTCTCTTCAGCTTGGCTTGACATTACAAACAGTAAATGGGTCAGAGGCATCATTACTGAAGGTCTAAAACTGGACTTCAATCACTGGCCTCGTGAAAAATTTAAATTAACCCCTTTACGTTCCTCCCCCCTTGAGCAAGCAGCCCTGGAAGCAGAGGTTATCAACTTATGTTCCAAGAACGTGCTGATTGAAATTCCGGAATCAGAAAGAGGAAGGGGATTTTATTCTCCTCTTTTTCTGATTAAGAAACCAGACGGATCTTTTAGAACGATCATTAATCTCAGATGTCTTAATGAGTTCCTGGTCAATGAATCATTTAAAATGGAAACAATCAATTCAGCAATAAAAATGTTGTTTAATCACTGTTTCATGGTAGTGGTAGATCTAAAAGATGCATACTATCATGTTCCAATACATGAACACTTCCAGAGATTCCTGAGGGTAGCTGTGTCAATGGGGGGCCAGATTCGCCATTTCCAGTTCAGAGCTCTTCCCTTCGGCTTATCAGCAGCTCCTAGGGTGTTTACAAAGTTAGTGGCCGAAGTCATGGCACACTTACGAGAGTCTGACATCCTAATTATTCCCTACTTGGATGACTTTCTTATAGTAGGGAGCTCTGAAGACCATTGCCGTTCTCAGCTAGAGACAGCCACATCCGAACTTGAGCATCTGGGGTGGATCGTAAATTACGAAAAATCTCGTTTACAGCCCCAGAAAATACAAAGATTTTTGGGACTATTGTTAAACTCAGAATCCCAACAGTGTTGTCTTCCACCCGACAAGTTGTTACATATCCAACAACAGGTGTCTAGGGCAATTGATAAGCCATCCATGACCCTTAGACAGGCTATGTCACTATTGGGTTCTTTAACCTCTTGCATTCCCGCTGTCCGTTGGGCCCAGTTCCACACCAGACCATTACAATCCGAGGTGCTGGTTAATGATAGAATCTTACAGGGGTCCCTGCAGGATCAGATTACCTTAGGTCCAAAAGCACTCACTTCTCTTAGGTGGTGGCTAGACAGTAAAAACTTATCGGCGGGAGTTCCCTGGGTGTCACAGGTAACACGTGTGGTAACTACAGACGCTAGCCCTACGGGTTGGGGAGCACACATGGATGACATGATGGTTCAGGGTCTATGGTCCCCTCCCCTAACATCAGCCTCCTCCAACCAGAAAGAGTTAATGGCAGTAGAGCTTTCAGTGAAAAAATTCCTCATATATCTACAGGGTCATCATGTCAAGATCCTATCGGACAACCAGGTGGCGGTCGCATACATAAATCATCAGGGTGGAACTCATTCCGAGTCACTGATGAGAGTGGCGGATCGTCTGTTCCAGACAGCAGAAAATCACTTCTTATCCCTAACTGCTCTACACATAAGAGGAAAAGAAAACATCAAAGCGGACTTTCTAAGCCGCAACACCTTGAGACAAGGGGAATGGTCCCTAAACAATTACGTGTTCGATCAGATCGTCCACAAATGGGGACATCCAGAAGTAGACTTATTTGCTACCAGGGACAACCGGAAGACAACAAAATTTTGTTCCCTAAATCCCAGAGAAAATCCTCTGTCGGTAGACGCTTTTCTGATCAGATGGGATTTTCAACTGGCATATGCATTTCCTCCACTAGGCCTGATACCCTTAGTAGTCAGGAAGATAAGAGAAGATCGAGCCAGAGTTATATTGATTGCCCCATTCTGGCCCAGAAGGGCCTGGTTCACTTGGCTCAGGATCATGTCAGTGGAGGACCCCTGGGTGCTTCCGGAGATTCCAGATCTGCTCTACCAGGGTCCGATCAGTCATGCTCAAGTAAAGAATCTCCATTTAACGGCATGGATTTTGAAAGGGCGTTACTAAAAAGCAAAGGGTTCTCCCCGAGTCTAATTGAGACCCTTATGAAAAGTAGAAAGCAAATAACCACAACAATCTACGCTAGGACCTGGCGGAAATTTCTGGCCTCTTCTGATTTTAATTTAGAAGAGGGATTACCTATTACACAAATCTTAGAATTTCTGCAAAAAGGCCTAGAGCTAGATCTATCCACTAGTACTCTAAGAGTACAGGTCTCGGCCCTAGGGGCTCTATTTTCATGTAACATCGCCAATAATTATTGGATCTCAAGGTTCATTAAAGCTTCTATTAGATCTAGACCCATACATAAAGATAGATCTATGCCTTGGGATCTCAACCTAGTCCTGTCAGCATTGACTAGAGAGCCGTTTGAACCATTACATTCAGCTTCAATTAAGGCCCTATCTCTTAAGACAGCCTTTCTTGTGGCAATTACATCTGCTCGTAGAGTTGGAGACATACAAGCGCTCTCCAGGGTATCCCCTTATACAGAGTTTCTACCAGACAGAGTAATCCTCAGACCGGACCCAGCCTATTTACCGAAAGTGTCATCACGGTTTCACAGGACACAGGAGATAGTTTTACCATCCTTCCTTCCCAATCCCTCCAACCCTAAAGAAGAACTACTCCATACATTAGATGTTAGGAGATGCCTGCTAGAATACATCTCTATTACTGACACTTGGAAGAAAGATAATGCGTTGTTTTTATCTTTCCAAAACCCTAGAAAGGGACTTAGGGTATCAAAGTACACACTAGCAAAGTGGATTAGGGAGGCTATCTCTTTGGCTTACACTGCAGGTGGGGGTCCGGCTCCGCAGAATCTGAGGGCGCATTCCACCAGGGCCATGGCTACATCCTGGGCGGAAAAGTCTGGAGTATCAATCGACCAGATATGTAAGGCGGCCACATGGTCATCCCCGTCCACCTTCTTTAAGCACTATAGGTTGGATTTGGGGGCTTCCTCTGATCTCACATTCGGGTTAAGGGTGCTACAGGCCATAGTCCCTCCCTAAGGAAGCTTACATCTCTGTAATTCTCTCGTCGTGCTGTCATGGGAGTCCGAGTAAAGCATTAAGCTACTTACTGGTAGCGGCATTTCTCGGAGGCCCATGACAGCACCCTTAGTTCCCTCCCTATTCACGTGGGGGTTGCACTCCATATAAATGTATATATTTCACAATATGATACCAGTCCCAATAGATGTCTGCTATTTTTGTATATAATCTGTATATAGTGTATATTTTTGTGTACCACTAACCGCGGTAGTCCTCTCAAGACTCTGAAATACAACTGAGGCAAGGGAGAGGTACCGCCCTTTTGTATCTGTAGGTTTCCTGTTCCTAATGGGCGGATCCCCTCTCTCGTCGTGCTCGTCGTGCTGTCATGGGCCTCCGAGAAATGCCGCTACCAGTAAGTAGCTTAATGCTTTCCTTGCATGAGTCATGAGTCACTGCAAAAGTCCTTGTCGGGGAGGAGGGAGCAGCTGGGTCAGAAGACGAAGAGAGGAATAATATACGTAGGGACAAGAGACTTCCTGTTCTACATAGAGCAAATAGAAGAGGAGAATTAGCTGGGTAGAAAGGCAAAATGAGCAAGTGTAAGTACACTGGGCTGTATATTATGATGCCTGCAATGTATTAAGAGGATAAAAACTTTGGAGGAAGAAAAGGAGGTGGGCTTCTTTAATTTGTATATGGTCGATGTGAATGTCTGATTATAATGCATAATGAACCATCTATATGTACGGTATGTATTTTCGGAAACCCCTTTATAAAAGAATTTGAGATCAATGGGTGAAAGGTGTCAAAACAATTGCTAGAGAAAACTGTAATTGTTTGGTAACTTTTTCCTTGCACCACTCTATTCTCCTAAATCTAGCCCCACCCACATGTCTTTTATGCACAGATGTAGCAAATGTTAACTCGACAATTAACACTTTACATGCCATGAGGCTGCAAGCTGTAACCTGACAGTTAACAGAGCACAAAGCATTGACACTGTCACTTTGAGGGGCTTGCCCAGGTCTTGGGTAGTGATGGTCTTTCTTTATGGTAGGTCTTCAGTATGAGATGGGGGGGTCAGCACCTCCACACAATAAGCTTTTACTAACTCCAGTGGGGCCGAATGTACACCCTGTATGGAGCCGCAGTGCCATATAATATATTGTGGCCGTTCTCCGGAACTATAGTTCAGCTCCCGTTCACTGCAGTAGGAGCTTAGCTGCAGTGTCTGGGAAACCTTTGCTACATCTGTAATGTGTAACAAAGTCATTAAATACAGTGTTCTTACCCACTATGTTATTGTTTAAAGCGATTTTGTTGAATATCCTCCATTTTATCTATCGATGTAGAATTCAACCCGCCCTCCCCTGAAGTTGTCCAATGTGGAGCGTATAACCAACATCCAGATCCTGCTCCTGTTCGGGACCCTCATCACAATCTCCTTAGTTTGCTCCATCGGCTCTTCCATCTGGAACTCCAAACATGAACAGAAAGACTGGTATCTCAGTCTGAATTGTAAGAGAAAAAAATTCCTCAAAAAGTTAATTTATTTCTGTTCTTCAATACAAAACGTGAAACTCATATATTATAGTCATTACACAGAGTGATCTATTTCAACTGTTTATTTCTGTTAATGTTGATGATTATGGCTTGCAGCCAATGAAAACCCAAAAGTCATTATCTCAGTTAATTAGAATATTTTATAACACCAGCTGGAAAAATGATTTTAAAATCCGAAATGTTCTACTGAAATGTACAGTTGTGCTCAAAAGTTTACATACCCCGGCAGAATTTTTGCTTTCTTGGCCTTTTTTCAGAGAATATGAATGAGAACACCAAAACTTTTCCTCCACTAATGGTTAGTTGTCGGGTGAAGCCATTTATTGTCAAACTACTGTGTTTCTTCATTTTAAATCCTAATGACAACCCAAAACATCCAACCTGATCAAAAGTTCACGTACCCCATTTCTTAATACCGTGTATTGCCCCCTCTAACATCAATGACAGCTTAAAGCAAAAATTCTGCCGGGCTATGTCAACTTTTGAGCACAACTGTATGTTCAGTAAATGCACTCAATACTTGGTCGGGGCTCCTTTTGCATCAATTACTGCATCAATGCGGTGTGGCATGGAGGCGATCAGCCTGTGGCACTGCTGAGGTGTTATGGAAGCCCAGGTTGCTTTGATAGCAGCCTTCAGCTCGTCTACATTGTTGGGTCTGGTGTCTCATCTTCCTCTTGACAATACCTCATAGATTCTCTGCGGGGTTAAGGTCAGATGAGTTTGCTGCCAATCAAGCATAGTGATACTGTTGTTTTTACACCAGGTATTGGTACTTTTGGCAGTGTGGACAGGGGCCAAGTCCTGCTGGAGAATGACATTTCCATCTCCAGAAAGCTTGTCAGCAGAGGGAAGCATGAAGGGCTCTAAAATTTCCTGGTAGACGGCTGCACTGACTTTGGTCTTGATAACACAGTGGACCTACACCAGCAGATGACATGGCTCCTCAAACCTCACTGATTGTGGAAACTTCACACTAAACTTCAAGATGCTTGGATTGTGGCCTCTCCACTCTTCCTCCTGACTATGGGACCTCAATACCCAGGTCTAGTGTGAAGTTTCCACAATAAATTTTTCATGATATTCTAATTTTGTGAGAAGCACCTGTATGTAGGAGTGCTGGGGCCCAGCGAGTCCTACATACAAAATGTACCTTTAGGCAAAGTGCACATGTTGCAGAGTTGCTGCGGAAATTCTGCAACTCCCTGCCACGCGTATAACGCATGCAGAATGGCATGCGTATTCCCGCTAAACACTACAGTGGGGCAAAAAAGTATTTAGTCAGTCAGCAATAGTGCAAGTTCCTCCACTTAAAAAGATGAGGCGTCTGTAATTTACATCATAGGTAGACCTCAACTATGGGAGACAAACTGAGAAAAAAAAATCCAGAAAATCACATTGTCTGTTTTTTTAACAATTTATTTGCATATTATGGTGGAAAATAAGTATTTGGTCAGAAACAAAATTTCATCTCAATACTTTGTAATATATCCTTTGTTGGCAATTACAGAGGTCAAACGTTTTCTGTAAGTCTTCACAAGGTTGCCACACACTGTTGTTGGTATGTTGGCCCATTCCTCCATGCAGATCTCCTCTAGAGCAGTGATGTTTTTGGCTTTTCGCTTGGCAACACTGACTTTCAACTCCCTCCAAAGGTTTTCTATAGGGTTGAGATCTGGAGACTGGCTAGGCCACTCCAGGACCTTGAAATGCTTCTTACGAAGCCACTCCTTCGTTGCCCTTTGGATCATTGTCATGTTGAAAGACCCAGCCACGTTTCATCTTCAATGCCCTTGCTGATGGAAGGAGGTTTGCACTCAAAATCTCACGATACATTGCCCCATTCATTCTTTCATGTACCCGGATCAGTCGTCCTGGCCCCTTTGCAGAGAAACAGCCCCAAAGCATGATGTTTCCACCACCATGCTTTACAGTAGGTATGGTGTTTGATGGATGCAACTCAGTATTCTTTTTCCTCCAAACACGACAAGTTGTGTTTCTACCAAACAGTTCCAGTTTGGTTTCATCAGACCATAGGACATTCTCCCAAAACTCCTCTGGATCATCCAAATGCTCTCTAGCAAACTTCAGACGGGCCCGGACATGTACTGGCTTAAGCAGTGGGACACGTCTGGCACTGCAGGATCTGAGTCCATGGTGGCGTAGTGTGTTACTTATGGTAGGCCTTGTTACATTGGTCCCAGCTCTCTGCAGTTCATTCACTAGGTCCCCCTGCGTGGTTCTGGGATTTTTGCTCACCGTTCTTTTGATCATTCTGACCCCACGGGGTGGGATTTTGCGTGGAGCCCCAGATCGAGGGAGATTATCAGTGGTCTTGTATGTCTTCCATTTTCTAATTATTGCTCCCACTGTTGATTTCTTCACTCCAAGCTGGTTGGCTATTGCAGATTGTCTTCCCAGCCTGGTGAAGGGCTACAATTTTGTTTCTGGTGTCCTTTGACAGCTCTTTGGTCTTCACCATAGTGGAGTTTGGAGTCAGACTGTTTGAGGGTGTGCACAGGTGTCTTTTTATACTGATAACAAGTTTAAACAGGTGCCATTACTACAGGTAATGAGTGGAGGAAAGAGGAGACTCTTAAAGAAGAAATTACAGGTCTGCGAGAGCCAGAAATCTTGATTGTTTGTTTCTGACCAAATACTTATTTTCCACCATAATATGCAAATAAAATGTTAAAAAAACAGACAATGTGATTTTCTGGATTTTTTTTTCTCAGTTTGTCTCCCATAGTTGAGGTCTACTTATGATGTAAATTACAGACGCCTCTCATCTTTTTAAGTGGTGGAACTTGCACTATTGCTGACTGACTAAATACTTTTTTGCCCCACTGTAGCATTTTGCAAGCGTAATTAGCTTGCAGAATGCTAGCGTTTTCCAAGTGATCTGTAGCATCGCTTGGAAATCATGATAATCTCACCTTCTGGTGGCCCCCGCAGCCTTCCCGTTCCTCGCGATGCTCGCGTTCCCAGTAATGCCTCGCGACAATGACCCCAGAAGATGTAGCATCATGTGAGACCGCACGTCATCACAGGTCATTGTTGCAAAGCATCACGGGGAACGGAATCATCATGTGGATTGGGAAGGCTGCGGGGGCCGCCGGAAGGTGAGAATATAACTATTTTTTATTTTAATTCTTTTTTTAATTTTTTTTATATACAGGTATATGGTTCCCAGGGCCTCGAGGAGAGTCTCCTCTCCTCCACCCTGGGTACCAACCACACATGTTCCGCTTACTTTGCGCATAATGGGCATAGCCCTATGCAGAAAGTATGTGGATCAATGCATTCCTATGTGTGCGGAATCGCTGCGATTCTGCACAAAGAATGAGCATGCTGCGTATTTTTCCGCGATGCGATTCCGCTGTGGAAAAATACGCAGCATTAGCACAGCATTGCAGAATCCCATTGAATTCAATGGGCTGAGTTGTGTATGCGGTTTCGCGGCAAAAACACATACAATCCGCAACGTGTGCACATAGCCTTAATATGATGGTCTGTCCCCATACACATGTATGTTGTTGGCAGCACATCCGATCTTTACACAGGCCAATGTGCTGCCAATATATACGCACGCTACATGGGTACAGAACCTGATATTAGTGGTGTGAATGGGCCTTAAAACACTCGCCAAGTACCGGTAACTTGTAAAAAGTTATTCAATGTTTTTTATGGGTTGCGCTCTGCCTATGTAAATGCACAGGCTCATCCAACGCCGGTATCCACTAGTCTACTATATGTCGAGAGGATAGCGGCACACCACTGATGAAAAGATGAAAAAAGCTTTATTCAGGCATAGCAAGCCATATTAAAAACATGAAAAGCCTTCCGCGTTTCAGGTGCATGCAGCACCCCTAGTTACAGGATATTCAATTAAAATCACAGCCAGAATCAATATCAATGAACAACCAATCACAGATGACAAATAATTCATTACATACAGTTATATGAAAAAGTTTGGGCACCCCTATTAATCTTAAGCTTAATGTTTTATAAAAATTGTTTTGTTTTTTTTGCAACAGCTATTTCAGTTTCATATATCTAATAACTGTTGGACACAGTAATGTTTCTGCCTTGAAATGAGGTTCATTGTACTAACAGAAAATGTATATTAGATATATGAATCTGAAATAGCTGTTGCAAAAAAGAAAAACAATTTTTATAAAACATTAAGCTTAAGATTAATAGGGGTGCCCAAACTTTTTCATATAACTGTATGCACAAGGTGTGGATGCAAACACAGCAGCGAGAAAAATCAAAACACACACAAGTCACTAAATCTAAAATCAATCATTTCTTGAGTTCCTGCCCATCGGATATCTCGTGTCCAGCTTTAGGATCCAGAATTCCTCCTTGAAGTCAATAGTTTGTTTGTTTCCACCCCGAACGGGATCTTTGCAAATACATAAAAAGCAAAATGTGACGTCTGCCTGGTGAATATTCACAAAGTGCTTCCTATTCTATCTAGCATCGGATCTTTAAACGAAAATCTGGCTTCATGGGTCGATAGTCATTTGTATCCATTGGTTGTCAGAATTCCAGGGTGCCTTAAGGATACGTCTTCTGTTTTGACAGCATTTAATGATCTGTATTGGGGAGAAAATTCTGGCTTTTTCACATGTGACGTAGTTCATCTTTATTCAGCTGTCCCTCATTCTTTGGCTATTCAGGCTGTCCGTTATCGTTTGGATCGTTACATCGATTATTCTGCACTTTATTCAACAGATCGCTCACATATCTGCTCAAGTATAATTTTTTTTATTTTTGAAAATTTTTTTTTTTTTTTTTTACAAATTCTTGGTGCTTCTATGGGCTCGAAATTTTCACCTTCGCTTGCAATTTTGTAATGGCTTGGTGGGAGGAACTTTTTTCTTTTCAATGCTTCTAATCCGTTTTCTGATGATATATTGGTTTATATGTGGGTGAACTGATCTTTATATGGCAGCGTTCTACAGCAGATCTGGGAAAATGTCATATGTATCTTAATACTAAGGATTTAAATTAATTTTTTACTGTCAGTGGTGTAGGCACAAAAGTTCCTTTTTTTGGATGTATTGTTAACAGGTGATTCCATTTAATTAAGATACATACTTCCGCATACAGAAAAGGTAATTCAGGAAACTCTCTACTTCTTTCTTCCTCCTCTCATTCGAAACATACTATTAAGGTGATCCCGCATGGTGAGTTTAACGGAATCAGACGTGTATGCTGTAATCAGGAGATTCATGTTGTCACTGAACGTTTGATAGAGGTTATCATCGTCATGATATCAGAGAAGCTGTCAACAAGGTTTGCAGACAACCTGGATCCCTTCCCCCCGCTGAATCAGATTCCATTGTCCCATGTTCCACCCCCTGTAGTCCCCAATTTCTCTTAATAAAAAATATAGTGAAAAAATATTTACCTGTAGTTAATCAGGAATACAAATGACGTGTAATTACCAGGAATGGCTGCGGATATGTACCAAGGAAGGGTTTTGGTTTCGGCAATGCGCTTTCTCCGAGTGTTCTCAAACAACATTCTACTCCTAAATCCTGGTTGTCCACTACTGGATTTCACAAATGTGCTGGTAATCGTTGCAATGTGTGATGAAACTAGATCTTAGTTGTTTTTCAGGTTTTTCACAGAAGATTACGTCTTTCATGAATAGTGACACACAATATGTCATTTATTGCATCTGTTTTGTCGTGCAAAATGACGAAATATTAAGAAACATTTAGCCAATATTCAATATAAAAATGCCGCTTACTCCGGTGCCTCCACACACTTTGTGAATATTCACCAAGGAGACGTCACACATTTTGCTTTTTATGCATTCTGGATTCTAAAGCTGGACGCGAGATATCCGATGGGCAGGAACTCAAGAAATGATTTATTTTAGATTTATTGATTCATGTGTTTTTCCCTTGCTGCTGTGTTTGCATCCACACCTTGAAACACGTAAGGCTTTTCATGTTTTTAATATGGCTGAATAAAGTTTTTTTTCATCAGTGGTGTACCGCTATCCTCCCCAGCCTCGCGAGCACCCACCTGCCTCCTGATTTGGCTCTACCCATTTGGTGCTCCCAGACCTACTCCTGTATACTATATGTCCGCCACACATATACTTTCCCGCACAAGAAGCTGTGTGGCTGCCGTATGCAATAAATGGTTGTCGGCTCAGATCTGTCAATTTCAATGGACAAGTCTTGACATCAAATCAGGATTAGGATGGCTCGTACAGGTTCCTGGGTGGGCTATGATTACCCCAGGACATGAGGGTCCTCAAAGACAGCAGGAACACCCTGCTAGGACTTCAGGACTGGGGTTGGCACCCTTAGAACCCATTTAGACTGGCCAAGATCTGGTGGCGACCATCCGCGACAAATGAGCAAAATGCTTATTCTTTGGATGCGGTGGTTTTTAAGGCAGCAAAAAAATAATAGTCCTTGGCAGCACATTGTCCTGTGTAAACAGGAGACGTGCTGCCGATAATTTGATACTGTATGCACAGAGAATAATCGTATTAATAATAATTTTCATTACATAGAATTCTCCTAATCCCGTCTAAATGAGATTAAACTACCTGACGTGACCGGCTCCTATAAATGGGTCGCAACTCTGCAAAAGCTGAAAAGCTAGCGAATTCTGGAGGAGCGTTCCTGCACCTTCCCGTGTAACGCAGAGATCACACTTGCCCTTTGGCTTTCTGCAGTAATAGGACGGGTCTGGCAGCTGCAGATCTGCTGGATCTTCATTACTAAATCGTAAAGAATCAATAACTGTAACATGCAGATAGTTTTATTTTGCAAATTGTGGTTGATTTTTACCCCAAATATTGCAAAGGGGGGGCAATCTGTGATCAATTCCACACAAATAATTGGCATGCTGTGATTTCAACTTTAAAGCAGAAAGCCCGCTCGTCGAAGAGTTAATATTGGCGGTGGGCGCGCGTCTGGATAATGTTTGGCACATTATTTTGCTGGAGGCGCTTGTCTGGAAGCATTTGTAACCTATCCCTTTCTCTGTGATCACTGAACAGATGGTGGAGCGAACAACTTTGGACTGAATTTTTTAACATTTATCATTCTGTTCAACAATCTCATACCCATCAGTCTGCTGGTGACTTTGGAAGTGGTGAAATTTGTACAAGCGTATTTCATTAACTGGGTGAGTCGGCGATCAGTTTAGTGTCCCATTATATACTGATTATTGACATATGCTGTGCGAGTTTTTAGCATGCCATTCAATAATGTAAATTTACCATCTACAGACATCAAATTTACTAGGACGACCCTGAATAGGACGACCCTGAAATGTTTTTGCGGCTTTGAATGGCACAACTCCTGTTCTGTTCTTTTGTATAGAAGCTGTATTGTGGCAGCCACTGGAGGAAGAAACAGCTGTTCGGTGGGGTTCCAGGTGTTGGACCCTCGCCGATCTGCAAATATCCTATAGATTGGTCATCAAATAGCTTTGCCCTGACAACCCTTTACTCTCTCCTAACTTTCTCACTCATGAGTCTTCCATATGAATGCTTGAGAACGACTGAATCAGAGAAGTCCCTGCGTTATCCTAATTATGCCCTATAAACTAGAAAATGATATCCTATTTAAAGACCGTCTTAAAGGCGATCTGTCAGCAGGTTTTTTCTGTGAGCAGCATTATGTAGCGACTGAGACCCTGATTCGAGTGATGTATCACTTACTCGGCTTTGTGCTGCTGCTTCAATAAAATCATATTAAGAGCTTATCACTAGAGGTCTAGGTGTCTCATGCCATGCAGTCCAACCACTCTCCCACCAATGATTAACAGCTTTCTGCCTATGCAGTGTGTACAAAGAAAGCGAAGTAATCAGTAATGGTGTTGGGGTTATACAGAGCTCAGCACTCAGGATCACTCATAAATCTGCAGCAGAGAAAACTGTGATTTTGTGATGACTACAGCACAATATTAAGCTAAGTGAGACATTGCTGGAATCAGGGTCTCTGTCCCTATATCATGCTGCTCTCAAATGGGATAGAAAAAACCTGGTGGCAGATTCTCTTTAATTGGAGATTACTTTGAACATATTTATGGACAGATATCAATATCAATATATTTATCCATAGTGCGCATGTGCAGAAGGCATTGTGTGGAAATAGTTTCTGAAACCAAGTCTTCCTCACTTAGGTCCCATTCACATGTCCATCTTCTGCCCCTGTTTTTCATGGATAAAACACATATCATTATAGTCTTTGGGCAAGGTCATGTCTCTGGTTTGTTTAAAGCCGGTTGTTCTGGGGGGAATGAGACTCCCTTTTTTAATTCAATTAGAATAGCAAAAGCAAATGACCGGGGAAACCCAGCAGACCGCTGCCATTCCTGCGTGCCCCCTGTGCTCGGTACGCCACAACTGTCGACAGGTTGTCAGGAGATGAGCGGCATTACCACACATGTGGACAGTTGTGCTGTTTTGGATGAAAGCAGCCTGTACCACCCCTATAACTTCTCTGTCCATTCATCCCTCCGACCTATGAAAGCATTAGGGTCATTCGATATGTTCTGTTAATGTCCGCTCCTTGTCCTGTTCTTCCCTGTAGGATATGGACATGCACTATGAAGCAACAGATACCTCCGCCATGGCCCGAACATCCAACCTCAATGAAGAACTGGGGCAGGTACGTCTACCCAAAATCAGGCAGTTCAGAACTTTCCCTTTTATATTAATTTTTTTCCAGACATGAATTTCCCTTTTTTTTTTTTATATATATTTATAGGTAAAATATATATTTTCCGATAAGACTGGGACTCTGACCTGCAATGTCATGCAATTCAAGAAGTGTAGCATCGCAGGAATTGCCTACGGGTAAGTAGAAATTCTTAGAATATGGTAAATGTGACAAGATGCTATGTAATGTCGCTTCTTGCCATAAAACCTGCACAGATTTTTTTTTCCTACAGTGCATTAAATGGGATTTATACAACCCCCTGACTTGCATTGTACTTCACTTAGCTATGGATCTGGGGCACATTTGTGACCAGGTGTACAGTGCACCCCTGACTGATCCCTCCACAGTGGCTGACTCCCTGGTTTTCCCAGATGACCCTAGTTTCTGGGTGTTTTTGGAAACTGAACCCATAAGAATTAGCCGATCATCCCAGCAGCCACTTTATACAAGGGGTTTGTCTCTTGTGTACTCCATTTAACTCGTTAATACATAATTGCAAAATACCAATAACTGGCTCAAGATCGTGGGCAGATGTTGAATCGGAAAGCAATGCTGAGAGATCAGCTCTGAAGTTTGCAGAATTGGGATTACAGCTCTGAAGTACATTCAGCTTGTCATTGGTGCACTGTATTTATCAAATCATCCAACTCCACACCAATTGGGAAACGTTCAATAACGCTTCTGTTTTGTTTTTTTGTAATCCTAGCTCTTTCTATACTTTGGAGTCCAATGGGCGGTCCTAGTTAGTGATTGACAGCAATCTTTGTATGCACTTGAGTACAAGAATGACCTCCTGTTACAGATTAGGACCCCCCCATTACAGATTAGGACCTCCCGTTACAGATTAGGACCTCTCGTTACAGATTAGGACCTCTCGTTACAGATTAGAACCTCTCGTTACAGATTAGGACCTCCTGTTACAGATTAGGACCTCCATTATAGATTAGGAACTCCCGTTACAGATTAGGGCCTCCCGTTACAGATTAGGCCCCCCCCCGTTACAGATTAGGCCCCCCCCCGTTACAGATTAGGGCCCCCCCCCCCCCCCCCCCCGTTACAGATTAGGGCCCCCCCCCCCGTTACAGATTAGGGCCCCCCCGTTACAGATTAGGGCCTCCCGTTACAGATTAGGGCCTCCCGTTACAGATTAGGCCCCCCCGTTACAGATTAGGCCCCCCCATTACAGATTAGGGCCCCCCCCCCCCGTTACAGATTAGGGCCCCCCCCCCCCCGTTACAGATTAGGGCCCCCCCCCCCCCCCCGTTACAGATTAGGGCCCCCCCCCCCCCCCCCCGGTTACAGATTAGGGCCTCCCGTTACAGATTAGGGCCTCCCGTTACAGATTAGGGCCTCCCGTTACAGATTAGGGCCTCCCGTTACAGATTAGGCCCCCCCATTACAGATTAGGGCCCCCCCCCCCCCCGTTACAGATTAGGGCCCCCCCCCCCCCCCCGTTACAGATTAGGGCCTCCCGTTACAGATTAGGGCCTCCCGTTACAGATTAGGGCCTCCCGTTGGACGCCTGAGCATCGAGAAAGCTGGGATTTAAATAAAATACATGTTATACTGAATCTCTTCCCACAAATCTTGATGTCATTGTACTCCTCTCCTCCTGTAACAAGCTGCCCACAGATTGCACAGCATTTTCAAAGTAACAGGTTCCCATTAAATGGTGTCTTCTAAGTTGAGTGGCCATTGAGGTACATGGCGCCTGTTAGGAGACTGTACTATCGGATGTACATCAGAAGTCGCAGTAATACCACGGATATTAATACCGCAATGTACTGGATAGAAATAATAACTCTGATTGGTAACCATTTCTCCTTTTAATGTTAGCCTTTCCTATGTTTTAGTCTTTTTCACCATTGATAAGTGATCAGTAATCCTCTCCTGTTTGGGTTTTATGCTGTAGCCGTAGTGAGCTGCAACCGTGGAATAGAGTAAATCACTGATATATATGACAGATTGGTGGCAAAAGAGAGAAAATCCGGACCAAGGCCTCATTCAGACGTCTGTTTTTGTGTAACACATAATACGGACCGTTTTTTTTATCAGTGTACTGGATCAATTTTCATCCATTTTGGCCCCAGTGCCGGTTTTATCATAATTGTGACATCTGTTTTATTTTTCCCGTGTACAAAAAAAATACAATTTCCAATCCATTAATCATTAAAAAAAAGAAACCGGACATCCACCAGCATTCCACTGATTTGAATTAGCGAGTTTGATCCATGATTCGGATCAAAAACTGCAGTGTCTCCTGTTTTTGTTTCTTTTGCGGACACGCGGTCTGAAAAAACAGACATATGAACCGCTTCTTAGATTATAATGGGTATGATTTATATCTATGAAAAATATAGATAGAACACAATGTAAAAATTGTAAGTTTGATTGCGGCCTCACGCTTTTTCTGTGTAATGCTGCTCGGTGAGTTTAATTCCCCCGGACAATGCTTTTCCTCTTTCCTTCTTGTGCAGTCACTGTCCAGACCCCGAGGACAATAGGTATTATGAAGATGACTGGTAAGCAGGCAGGCCTCCCTCCGTTGCATGCGTGCATTGTGCTTGTCCTCTCCAGCATGTTAGGAGTCATGTGAATGGGGAATAAAGTTATTATAGATGCAATACTGAAGTGCTCTTTTATAGTTAACAGTTTTGATATTTTAGCCGTTTTCCAAAATATATTCAAGATACAGTGATATAATCAATATGGGCTTAAAGTTCAGACTCTCCGTTTTAGTTTGAGGGTATTCACATCCTAAATGGAGTAAGAGTTTAGGAAATAGTTCTCTAATATGTAGCTGCCTTTTTTTAAAGGAAGCAATTTTAATTGGACAATTATACAAAGTGCTTGTTATGGGGGCTGCATGGGCTATTCCCTCGTTAGTCATTGATCAGTTAAGCAGGTAAAAGGTCTGGAGCTGATTTCAGGTGTGGCATTTGCATTTGGAAGCTGTTGCTGTGAACCCACAATATGCGGTCAAAGGAGCTCTCAATGGAAGTGAAAGAGACAGTCATTAGGCTGAAAAAAAAATCCATCACAGAGAGAGCTGAAATGTTAGGAGTGGCCAAATCAACAGCTTGGTACACACTGCAAAAAAAAGAGTGCAGTGGTGAGCTGGGCAACTCAAAAAGACTGGGACATCCATGGAAGACAACAGTGGGGAATGATCTCAAAATCCTTTCCATGGTGAAGCAAAACCCCTTCACAACATCCACTCTAGTGAAGAACACTCTCCAGGAAGTAGGTGCCTCAGTATCGAAGTCTACCAAAAAGAGAAGACTTCATGAGAGAAAATACAGAGGGTTCACTACAGGGTGCAAACCATTAATCAGCCTTTAAAATAAAAAAGCTAGATTAGACATTTAAAAAAAAAATCTGAAGAAGTCAGCCCTGTTCTGGAAAATCATTCTTTGTACAGATTAAATTAAAATCAACCTGTACCTGAATGATGGGAAGAAGAAAGCATGAAGGGAAGGCTTGGAACGGCTCCTGGTCCACAGCACACCACATCCTCTGTAAAACATGGTGGAGGCCGTGCGATGGTGCAGGCATGCAGGGCTTCCAATGGCGCTGGGTCACTAGTGATTATTGATGATGTGACTGAAGACAGAAGCAGCCGGATGAATTCTGAAGTGTACAGGGTGAGACTTTCTGCTCAGACTCGACCAAATGCAGCAAGGTTTATTGGTCGGCGCTTCACAGTACAGATGGACAATGACTCAAAACTGTGAAAGCAAGCCAGGAGGGTTTTCAAGGCAAGGAAGTGGAATATTTTGCAATGGCCGAGACAGTCACCAGATCTTAGCCCCATGAAGCAGCATTTCACATACTTAAAGGGAAGGTGCCCTGATTTTAATTTTTGTATTAATAATTATTGATTATACAATCAATTATTTTTAATACAAAATTAAATTAACTACTTTAATAGTTTTTTATTTATTGACATTTGTGTGTGCCACTGGGGGCTGCCATTTTGACTAGTGGGGGTGTGTGTGTCTGGGAAGGACACTTGCACTCCTCACTTACGGCAGCCATGGACATAGGAGCCAACAGTCGGACCCGACCGCATCTCTTACATTGAGGCCGCTCCTCCTGCCTCTCAGCTGTGACCTGGACATGCCCACTGGGCTGCTACGTCACAGCTGTGAGAGGAGCTGTGAGAGGAGATCGCGGCCATTTTGTTTGCTGTGGGCTGCGAGGACAGAAGATGTTGAGGAGAAGCTGCTGGGAGCGAGGGTTTGGGGTAAGTATCTGCAGCATTAGCAGTGATCACAGCCTGTACTTATTGCAGTACAGGCTGCGATCACTGCCGACCTGCCCTGTGTTGCTGAAAGCTTCCTCCCTCAGTCCAGGGGCAGGAAATCCCCCAGCAGCAGCAGTGTGTCTCCCTGTACATGGAGCGTTATGTGTGCAGCACTGATCTGTGGCAACACTTCATCACCCCACACAGTGACTGTCCCTGTAGATTGCAGCCTGGAGTCTGAAGCCCCATGATTCTCTGCAGCAGGGGATCCCTCCTGGTTACAAGGGGCGGCACCCAGGCTGGCCTGTAATGGTTAACCCTTCCCTGCCTGCAGCTGTGCATGGTGCAGGGGGATCAGTGTGCAGGCAGGCAGCAGCCTGGGGGCTTCACCTATGGATCAGGTGGGAGGTCTGCACAGTGTAAAGAGGTGGGCTATGGTTGGCACAGTAATAGTGTTCTAACATTTGGGCTATGGTTGGCACAAGGAAGCAGACCCAGGGGGTGATGACACTCAGCAAGCTCTAGCTGCTGTGTCACTACAAGTCCCAGCATGCCAGGACTGAGCTCCTAAGTGTTGTAGTCCTGCAGCTCCTCAGGTCTCCTGCCTGATCGTCCTACTATACAGTGCAGAGCAGAGGGCAGGTGGTCTGAGACTAGTGATCCAGGGAGCAGAAGAGGAAAGACTGAGCCCTGACACCCACCCTAAGCTCACTGACCCACCCCATGCCCCCTGACACCCATCTCCTGCTCCCTGAAACCCACCTCAATCTCACCGACACCCCAAGCCTGCTGTCTTTCAGGACAAGCTGTGAGGATCGTCACCAGGGGCGTACATACAAATCATAGGGCGACATAGCATAAGGTCTAATTGACAACCCCCCCCCCCCCTCAAAAAAAAATAATAATAATTGTGGGGGTCACAGAAGGGCATAGCTCACAACTTTCCTGCCTTTACATAATAAATATACCGCCATATATATTTATTACATAATACTGCCATATAGGTCATACATAATGCCGCCAGATATATCTATTACATAATACTGTAATATGGACGGAACGTAATGTTGCCATATATATATTTTTTGCATACTGCTGCCATATAGATCAAACATGATGCCACCATATAATGTATATTTTTTACATAATGCTGCCATATAGACCACACTTGATGCCGCTAATTATTATGTGTGACCTGTATGATGGCATTATGTGTGATCTATATGACAGTATTATATGTAATATGTATGGTTGTATTATGTTTGATCAGTATGGTGCAATAATATAAGAACTATATGACGGGATTATATGAGAACTGTATTGTGGGATTATGTGTGATCTATCTATGTGGCAGTATTATGTGAGAATTATATGGTGGTTTTATGTGTGATCTACATGGCGGTATTATGTGTGATCTGTATGTCAGTATTATATTCAGAAAGCGGACCCATTCTAGGGTGGTTCTGGCTGAGCACCTGCACGCGGGTCTGGGGTAATAGAGGGGACAGCATGACCTCCAGTTAGGTGTAGTCAGGGGAAGGCTGGTGAGGCAGCTGAAGAGAGGGGTCTCATTTTTATTGTTACTATATGGCTACATTTCCTTCCCAGCGTCACCCCGACTGTGCCTGTCGCCTCGCTTTCACACATCGCCAGGACAGGATCTGAGGAGGGGAATGGGGTCTGCATGCAAAGTCTGGATCAGAACAGGCCATCAATCCTCAGAAATGTTTCCTGGATTTCTGTGGAGCAGACGGCCCATCCATGTGTATAAAAGACAGCGCTCTATGTATAATCCCTGGCTGCTCCGCGCACCAAACAGGGGGCCCCCATAGACCAGCACACTGCTCTCCTGAAATACTCTGTGCTGCTGTCACCCTGCTCCCTCCACCACATATCTCCCAGAATCCTTGCTGCCTGCCATGGTGACTGTCTACTTGTCAGTATAAGGCTGCTTTCACACTAGCGTCGGTACGGGCCTTTCACAGTGCGTCGTACTGACGTATGCTGTGAAAGAAATGCCCGACGTGGGCAGCGGAAGCAGTCTTGCGACGCTTCCGTTGCCCCATTGTAAGGTCTGGGCATGAGGGGGCGGAGTTTCGGCCGTGCATGCGCGGTCGAAAATGGTGGACTCGACGCACAAACGTTACATGCGTCGGTAATGTTAGTCTATGGGGAAAAACGCATCCTGCAGACAACTTTGCAGGATGCGTTTTTTCTCCTGAATGACGCATTGCACCGTACAGCCAAAATCGCTAGTGTGAAAGTAGCCTAAGGGTATGTGTCCACTTTCAGGATGGCCGGCGGTATCGCCGGAGCGGCTTAGCCGCTCTGTGGTAAGCCCCGCCCCCTTTCTGGGACGCGATGATGCCGGATGTGTTCACAGCACACATCCGGCATCATCGCTCCCCACCATAGGGCCCTGTGCTATATCTTGCGGCGACGCAGCGTCGCCGCAAGATATACGGACATGCTGCGATCTGAAAAGACGCGCAGCATGTCCGGAGTCGCAGGGCCGCCACGTGCGTGTTACCATGCATAGTGGAGACGGGATTTCATTAAATCCCCTCCACTATGCTGTAACATCTGGACGCTGCGTGTCTGACGCTGCGTCCCTGCGTCAAACACGCAGCGTTTACTGCACGTGGACACATACCCTAAGGCTGCCGTCCACGCTCAGTATTTGGTCAGTATTTTACCTCAGTATTTGTAAGCCAAAACCAGGAGTGGGTGATAAATGCAGAAGTGGTGCATATGTTTCTATTATACTTTTCCTCTATTTGTTCCACTCCTGGT
The DNA here is from genome assembly GCF_032444005.1 of Ranitomeya imitator. Taxonomy (NCBI): domain Eukaryota; kingdom Metazoa; phylum Chordata; class Amphibia; order Anura; family Dendrobatidae; genus Ranitomeya; species Ranitomeya imitator. The sequence goes on from NC_091282.1 coordinate 1,140,202,989, forward strand.
TTTGGCTTACAAATACTGAGGTAAAAAACTGACCAAATACTGATAGTGTGACGGCAGCCATACTCTGCAGTCACCAACAAAATGGCTGCTCACTGGGTTCCTGAATATCATCCTCTCTAATCCCTTAGCAAACACCCAGAAGGAGAGGAGAGGAGACATCACACACACACACACACACACACACACACACACACACACACACACACACACACACACACACACACACACACACACACGTCAGCAGACTCCGCCCATAATTACTGCAGTGCTGTAATGTGAGCTATTTGTACACTAGGTTTTTCTGAAATTTCAGCAGCTGCTCCCCCTAGTGTTGAAAAGTGGAAATTCCAAAACTTTTCAAATTATTTTCCATATTTTACTAAATTATAAACAAATGATAATATTTTTTAAGAAAATGTAATCATTAATTCTTTACATTTTTACAATTTCTGAAAAAAAAATTTTTTTTATGGCACCTTCCCTTTAAAGGGGTTGTCCGGTCCAAATCGTTTAGTGTGCAGTCACTCTGTGTGACTGTAGACTTATGAACCCCCCGAATAAGTGTCGGAACTGAGGAACTGGACAGGTTCCGGCCAGGAGTGTGTATAACACATACATACCTTCCGGTCTCTAATTAAAACCAGCAAATAAGTCTGCAGATTATCAGTTTAGACCAGACAACCCCTTTAAGACAAAACTTAAGGCAGAAAGACCCACAAACAAGCAACCGCTGAAGCCAGCTGCAGTAAAGGCCTGACAAAACATCATTAAGGGGAAACCCAGAGTTTGGTGACGTCCATGGCTTCAGACATCAGGCTGTCATTGCCTGCAAAGTCTCTACAAAGTGTTAAAAATGAACATTTTATTGATGGTAAAGTTAATTTGTCCGATTTTCTTTTGAGCCTCTGAAATGAGGAGGCTTTGTAGAAAAATGGTTGCAATTCCTAAATGTCTCACAGGATATTTTTGTTCAATCCTTTTAATTAAACCTGAATGTCTGCACTTCAATTGTTTCATTTTAATTAAAAAAAATAATGGCCTGCAGAGCTGAAATCACAAAGCTTCGGTCACTGTAGAAATATTTCTGGACCTGTGTCTGTCTGCGCAGCTCAATGCTGGAGTCCACCTAGAAGATGGCTACACTTCTTTAATCGCTTCGTCAACAGTGAATGTGGAAATATTTGTTTAAGATGTTTCTTAAAAACGAGCGCTGCGGAGGTCGCTGCGCAAATGAAAGTGATTTTCTAACATCTGTCCCCTGTGGGCTCTTCAGAGTGTAATTATCCCTGAGCCGTGTGCAGGGACTCTGGTGTACGAGTCCAATCTGTTCAGTTACCACCTCTTTGCTTTTCACGGCATGATTACACGAACGACGCACATGTGGAATATATTAGATGGTGTTGGGGGCACACTGTATAGGATCTGCTTGTGCCCGTAAAGTTTAGGAGGTTTAATGCTCATTTTATAGAACGAGGACATGTTGACATTTCTTTACACACGGATTCCGGCACGTTTTCAGCCCCAAAATCAGTATGAAACCCGCCTAAATTGTGATACCCGTGGTTTAATGTGCTGTTCGTTTGGTGTCAATTTTCCTATCAATTTTGAAAGGGTTACTCTTAGTTTCATTTATGGCCATTGTTGGATAGGTCTGGAAAATCCAAGCGATTTTGTAACTTGCTGCTTGTTAAAATTTTCAGCCGTTCTTGAGATATTAACTTTTTTTTTTTTTTTACAACCGCAGGCATCTCCATTAAAATTGGGTTAAATACATGAAAAAAAATTAATTACCAGTTCATAAGTTCACTTTAAGGGAAACATAAAAAAAAAAAATACGTGAGGGGGCAAAAAAAATATTAGTTACAGCAAACCTTCCCTAATTTAAATTGTATTGGTTATCAAAATGTCAAAAGCTTATTTTTTTTTAAAAAGGCGTTTTATGCCACACATGCACATGAACAGTTTGTATACGCATGTTACTACATATATGCGCTCCTCTCTTATAGGTGCTAAGAAAATTGCAATAAAAATCCCTGTTTTTTAGTCATTAGAATTGAGCAAAAAGATTGCCAAGACTCCGGCCGGAGTGTGTGGCCGCGGACCAGAACCTTCTCCACAGGGCTGCTTCTGATTAATCAGCCTAACGTGACATTAGGGCGAGAGACCTGCATAACGTCACACCGGTCTCACTGATCAGAAGACGCCAGGAATGCAAGCAGGTAGATTTTCAGGGCCCTGGTCCACTGGCCACATCTGTAGTCCAAGACCACCAATCCAGGGTCCCGCAAATCTTTTTACTCCAATCTAGTAGTAGTCTTACATCCAAGCGCTGAGAAATAAAGCTTTCAAGTCTGATGCAAAATAGCATGAAAGAGCATTGGGATTTGTCAATTTACTTGAAGTGCATCATTAATGGGTTAACTTTTCAGACCACTTCAGTGTCATGGCCTCCTTCATACCAGAACTATGGCGACTATGACTAATGTATTATCTAACATTCCTGGCCAATCAATACAGACTACATTTATTTACAGTGACTTGCGAAAGTATTCACCCCTTTGTCATGTTTTGCTACCGCACAACCTGGAATCTCGCTGTTGCAGATTTCCTGCGGATCCGTAGCGTTTTTTGCGGTGCAGAAACGCTGCAGATCCGCAATTGATTTTACAGTACAATGTAAATCAATGAGGAAAAAAAACGCTGTGCAGATGGTGCGGAAAATTCCGTGCGGAAACGCTGCGCATTAAAAGAAGTAGCATGTCATTTCTTATTTGCGGATCTGCAGCGTTTTTGTATCCATTCCATTATAGAAATCCGCAGGGGTAAAAAAAACGTTGAAAATCCGCAGCAAAATCGCACCAAAAATGCTGCGGATCCGCACAAAAAACGCGACAAATCTGCTGCTGCGTTTTCTGCCAAGAGATGCAGAATCCGCACAAAAAACGCGACAAATCTGCTGCTGCGTTTTCTGCCAAGAGATGCAGAATCCGCACCAGAAATTCCTAAGGCTAATCCACAACGTGTGCACACAGCCTACAACTGTGAACATTTGGTTTTCTTTTTATTGTGAAGCAAACAACAAATAGGACAAAATAACTGAAAACTTCAGTGTGCATAATTTTTTACCCCCTAAAGTCAGTACTTTATAGAGCCTCCTTTTATCAGCAATTGCATATTCAAGTCGCTTTGGATAAATCTCTGAGCCACTGGAATTTTTGCTCATTCCTCTAGGCAAAACTGCTCCAACTCCTTCAAGTTTGCTGTTCTCCAGAGGAAACCATCTATCTTCAAGTCTGACCACAGATTCTCAATTGGATTAAGGTCCGAGGTTTGACCAGGCCACTCCAAAACATTTACATGTTTCCCCCCTAAACCACTGAAGTTTTGCTTTAGCAGTTTGCTTTGGGTCATTGTCTTGTTGGAAGGTGAACCTCTGTCCCAGTCTTAAATAACTTACAGATTGAAACAGGTTTTACTCATCTGAATATCCCTGTATTTTGCACCATCCATCTTCCTCTGGACTCAGACCGTTTTCTGGGTCCCTGCTGCCGAAACACATCCCTACAGCATGATACTGCCACCACCATGTTTCACTGTGGGGATGAGCCGTGTTGGTTTCACGACAGACAGCAGTTACCGTAGTGGCCAAAAAGTTCAATTTTGGTCTCATCTGACCACAGCACCTTCCTCCATACGTTTGGGAAGTTTCCCACATGTATTTTTTTCCAACTAAAAATGAGCCTTACAGTTTTTGTAAGTAAGCAAAGGCTTTGTTTGCATAGAGGACACCTCTATGGAGTGTACGGCTTATTCTGGTCATATAGACAGAAGATACTCCAGTCTGTGCTTGGGAACTCTGCAGCTCCTTCAGGGTTACCATTTGGTCTCTGTGCTGCCTCTCTGATTAATGCCCTCCTTGCCCAGGCAGAGACTTTTGATGGGCGGCCCTCTCAGCAGGTTTGTTGCAATACCATGTTCTTTCCATCATCAGATATGGAGTTGGGTTATAAAAAAAATATCCCTGACTTGTTCTTCTCAACCACTTTGCCCCTGACTTGTTAGGAGATCTCCTCGGTCTTCATGGTGTTTGGTTAGTGGTGCCTCTTGTTAATGGTGTTAATGGTGGTTCCTCTTGTTAATGGTGTTGCAGCCTCTGTGGCCTTTCAGAAAACTTGTGCTGACAGACCATGTGACTCTTAGATTGCACACAGGGGGACTTCCTTTCACTAAAAATGTGACTTATCAAGGTAATTGCTCACACCAGAACTTTTGAGGCTTCATAGCAAAAGGGGTGAATACATATGCACATAACAATTTTTAGTTATTTGATGCCATAACTTAAATTCACGCCTACTATTCACTTCACTTCGCCAACTTAGACTATTGATGAATCACACACAAGTTACAATAATATTGTAACTACGTAATAATACGGTTCCACATGTAGGAATTGGTTGGCTGTGTAAATTTAGAAACTAATCCGCAGCATTGCACGCTTGGCGGTTCCAAGCGCTGTGGATTAGACTGGGGTGGAAAGAGATGATTTGCATAGCTCCGCCTACTGCAAAGGATTCTGGGTAAACCTGCTATTCTTTGTATTATGCTGCTTGCAAGTACTTTCCGTTTCAGGAAAGCATCCACTATGTATTTCCTTTAAGTAGAGGGCTTTTCGGTCTCTTTCGTTCCGCTACATTTAGCCCAACTTGGGTCTCTCCCTAAGGTGGCTAGCATATATGTATCGCTTGCACACCAAGCCCCACTCCATACAGCCAATCAATTCCAGCCCTGTGCTGATGAGGGCCTAAAGCCCGAAACACGTGTCCACAGGTAGGAATTGGTTGGCTGTGTAAATTTAGAAACTAATCCGCAGCATTGCACGCTTGGCGGTTCCAAGCGCTGTGGATTAGACCGGGGTGGAAAGAGAGGATTTGCATAGCTCCGCCTACTGCAAAGGATTCTGGGTAAACCTGCTATTCTTTGTATTATGCTGCTTGCAAGTACTTTCCGTTTCAGGAAAGCATCCACTATGTATTTCCTTTAAATATAGCAGGGGGGGAGAATAAACTCCAGGAGATAGCCAAAGTCCATAAAAATGCTTTATTGTGCAGGGCATAGAGATGGTGACAGCAACAGGTGATCACCAGACAGAGTATAAAAGCAGGGGCACTGGGAGCCCACAGATGCCGTTAAAGTATAAAGAACATAGTCATAATAAACATTGCTGGGCGAAACATATATACAGCGGCTTCTTTAGAATACAACATAGGTAAATGTCATACAGAAAAAACGCATAGATGTAAATCATCCCAGCTCAGCAGAATAAGAGCTGGATGTATAACCAGATACAATTAGTATGACATACAGCACACCAAGAATAATAGATACATCACCCAAGCAATATCGGCAGGTGCAGGCAGATAGAGGGATCCCAGCGCCCGCCCCAACGCGCGTTTCGGGAAACCTTCGTCCTTTCCTTTAAGTAGAGGGCTTTTCGGTCTCTTTCGTCCCGCTACATTTAGCCCAACTTGGGTCTCTCCCTAAGGTGGCTAGCATATATGTAACAATAATATTGAAACACTTTTACAGGCCTCTGTACCTGTAGTCCATAAGTTTTCCATCATGGTTCAGATATTTTTGATAACAAAAATAGCATTTTGAACTGTAAAATTCTCCTCTGTTGACAAGCTTGTCTGAATTTCAGCTTATTTTGGTCTATCAAGGCTCACACACACAGCAACTCAGTAATCATAGGAACAGTCCCTTCACTGACAGGACTAATACGGGGAGCAGCATTGCTACTTCAGCTTGTCTGCTGAACCCCGCACTTGTAAGAGTGAGAAGCCCCCAAACACGTCCGCAGATTATCAGGACATTCTAGGAGCTTAGTCCTCCCAACAGCTGGGGCAACAAAGGCTAAGGCTAATTTGTATGGGGACCTCCCGACCCTCCCTAACAAGTGATGTCATGGGAGATGAGGGTCAGGCAGCTTGAAGTTATAGAGCATTAAAGGGATTACCTAACCACTGCCATAGCGATCAGGTTCCACTCCAATCATCTCCAACAAACAACTGAAGTTGTAGCATTAAACGGTGGCCATTGAGATGAATGGCCGTCGATGCAAAACGTGAACAGTCTGAGTCTTACTAGAATGAACGTTTCTGCTTATCTACTTTCCATTCAGGGTCATTGAGGGTCTCTCTAGTGCCACTTGTTCTCCTTCTTTGAATAGGCTATTTGGATAGCTTTTTTTTCCCGAGGGAGCATTACCAGTCCTCTATATGTCTCCTTAGGCAAGCTTGGTGCTCTATGAATAGACCTCTGTCAAAGGCCTCTTACTCTTGTGATGGATGGTCAGACTCTTTAAGGAGCTAGATCATTTGGCTCCACTCACCGAAAAGAGTTGGCACCTTTAAATCTGATGGATCCCTAGTAAATGTGTCCACACGCAGGTGAAAACATATATAAGGTGTAATCCCTGCAGTCCAATGTGTTCGAAAACCCTGGTTGAAAGCCACTCAGAAACTGCAAGCAATCCCATAGTCGTCTCTTTCCGCCTGATCGATCTAGAACGGCCCATCACATCTCCTATTTACCAATCTTCTACTTTGCACTACAAAATAGCTGCATACAAAGGGAGTTCTTTTCATTTTGGAGAAGATTCTGTTGTGGATTTATATCCTAATTCATTAAAAGAATTGTATTGCCTTTTTGGATTGCTGCCTCCAAATGGTGACAATAGAAAATCCTTTTCTCTTCCTATTTGTAGAGGCTATTTGCTCTCCTCTGAAGAACATGTACACCTTTTAGTGTTAGTGAGTGCATGCGTGTTGGGTTGTGTAATAGAAGTGGTCACCACTAAGGGTATGTTCCCATGGTCAGTAACCGGCAGCGCTTTGGACGCAGCACATGTCTGCTTGCTCCAAAGCGCTGCCGCCTTTTAAACACTGGTAATTCCGCATGTGTTTATTGAACCCTGCGGAATCACCACGCCCAGTACATTGTACGGGGACATTTATCTTGCAGAGACTGAGCTTCTCCCCAAGATAAATAGACATGCTGCGGTCTGGAAAGACGCGCAACATGTCTGTCTCCGCAGGGAAGCCGGAGGCCTCCCAGCACGCATAGTACAGATGGGACTTCTTCAAATCCCATCCACTATGCTGTAACATCTGGCCACTGCGGATGTATGCAGCGTCCAACCCACAGCGTTTCCTGACCGTGAGAACATACCCTAAGGACTATGCACTATATTAACTGTTAGTTACCTGTACCAGGAAGTTGTGATACAGATTTCTGTATTTTTTTTCATTTCAGGCATGAGCCACCAGGTAGCGATGGCGAGGGCTTTCAGGACACAACTTTATTGGAAAATCTCGAAAATAATCATGTAAGTTCTGTGGGCCATAAATTGCTGTAATTAGGTCTAACAAATCTTGGGATCTATGAGACCACATAACACAACATTGGTTGCATTGAACTATAGAATCCATTTATACTTCATTTTTAGATTATTAACAGCCAACCATTGTATTGTGTGATCCCATTGTCATTTTCTTTTATTTTTTTGCTGTTCACTCTTTTGTGAAAGTGAACGTATTATAAACTCCTTCGTTGTTCACCTTTACAACAATTTTTTTTTTTTTTTAATTATTACAAATTGATTTCATTTTCACGGCTCAGTTATAAAATTGTGTGACGCACCTGTGGGTTCAAGGTGCTCACCACACCTGTAAATGAGTTCCTTGAGGGGTGTAGTTTCAAAAGTGGGGTCACTTGTGGGGTTTCCACTGTTTGTACCCTTTTGAAAATGCAAAATTTGGAGCTAAAAAACAATATTTTGGGGGGAAAATGTACAATTTTCATTTTTTTCTTCCACATTGCTTTTATTTTGATGAAACCCGTAATCGTTTTAGAGCACGTTGATGGATGTAGTTTATAAAATGGTGTCACTTTTTCAGTATTTTTCGTCACGTAGGACCCTCAAAGCCACTTCAAACGTGATGTGGTCCCAAAAAAAAATTATTTTGTAAATTTTGTTGGAAAAAGGAGATAATGCTGATAAACGTTTAACCCTTTTAACTTCCTAACAAAAAAAATATGATGGTTTAAAAAATGATACAAATATGAAGTGGACATGTGGGGAATGTTGTCTATTTTGCGTGGTATAACTATATGGTTTAAGGACATAAAATTGAAAGTTTGAAAATGGCAAAATTGTCAGTCAAATTTTTGATATTTCCATGAATAAATGCAAATCACGTCAATCTAAATTTACCACTAATGTGAAGTACAACATGTCAGGACAAAACAGTCTCAGAATCGGTGGTGTCTGCTGACAAAATACTCAGAGAACACCCAAGTATGCTCGGAAAGCTCGAGTAACGAGCACACTCGCTCCTCACTATGAAGCAACAGAATCCAGATTACCAACCTTTGAATCCGTCGTCTGGTCTCATGAAATCACACTTTATTAGCCCTCTTCCAGTGCTAATCACATGCCTTTAAATTTTATTGAGCGTACATGTCAAAGTTCAATGCGTGCATTTTTCAGAGGACAGATAATTTTTTCTTTTTAATCATCTCTAGTCTTAGCAACTCAACGTTCCTGATCTTTTGCTAATTCATAATCCATTTATTTAATTTCTAACACTTACGACTTGTGGTCTCATGCCAACGTAAGATAACCTATTGTCCTTGTGGCATATATGACAGATCATCCTGGGGTTAGCACTGCTCTACGAAGGGCTGAACTATGAATACATTGGAGCTTTGTGTAGGTGCAAATTAAATTGGGCGCAGAGGGACGAGGTGCACAGGGCTGTCAGGGAAGGATAGAATTAATTGTTGTAAAATAGACCTCCGTGTCAGTACATCTGAGGAATACACTGTATGAGAATAATCATTTCATCAATAAAGTAACCAGTTATGGTTCTGCTAACGCTGTAACTGGCGGATGGTGGGCGCTATATGCCTATTATAAAATCAGTAGTCCTAAATATGACCCATATGTAAATAACATGTAATCTGTCAGCAGGTTTTTGCTACCTCATCTGAGAGCAGCCTGATGTAGGCAAAGAGAAGCTGAATCCAGTGATGTATCACTTAGATTACTGGGTGCAGTGGTTCTTACACAATGTAGAGTTTTTAGATTTGGCAATGAAGCAGAGCTGAGGAAGCTAACTCCGCCCACACCAGGCTCTGTATATACAATGTCCTTAGACAGTGAGCTGATTATTATTTTCACTGCATATTTCACCATATTCAATATTTTGTAATGAAGGGAAATCCATGTCCCAATCTGGAATTTAGATTCTACCACGGATTTTCAGCCATTCCTGTTATTGCTTGTAGAAATGTATGAATAAATTGACATTTGGGTGTCGCCAATTAGGGGTTTGTCCCAGCTCAGTCCAACATTACCCAATCGGTGCTGCTAGTGTTCAGCCATGTAGGAGTGCACCCCCTTCATAAATGTTACGGTAAAACCGGTAATTTCAGTTTATTCAGAACTTTCTATCAGGAATATGAAAAGAACGGCACAACACAGGGGAAAAATGCTCCAGAATAGTTTTATGGGCGAGTTCAGGTATTCCTAGAATGAATAGATTGTCTCTAAGGCTACTTTCACACTAGCGTCGGGCTCGGCCCGTCGCAGTGCGTCGGGCCGAGATTCTGACGCTAGCGTTGTTTGCACCGCACAACGGGTGCAGCGGATGCAGATTTTCATCGCATCCGCTGCCCCATTGGGAGGTGGGAGCGGAGTTCCGGCCGCGCATGCACCATCGGAAAAAGCGGTCCGTCTGCTGCAAAAAACGTTACAGTTAACGTTTTTTGCTCCTGGCGGTCCGCCACAACACGGCGCAACCGTCGCAAGACGGTTGCGACGTGTGTCAATACGTCGTAATGCGTCGGTAATGTAACTCTATGGGGCAAAAACGCATCCTGCAAACAACTTTGCAGGATGCGTTTTTTCCCCCTAAACGACGCATTGCGACGTATTTAAAAAAAACGCCAGTGTGAAAGTAGCCTAAATTGCCATTATGCCACCAATTAAAGTTAATGGATTACGCCTGACGTATATTCAATCCGGGTCTGACATTTGGAGCCTTTACTAATCCTAGATCAGTTCTTTGGCCTTTCACGGCTTTTTTTTTCCTGCCCAGAAAATCCTTCCTACCTGCTTGTGCGGGGATCTGCGGCCTAGCACATTCTCTTGGGAGGTAGCGGTGCTGCCGGTGCCCGGCCGGTGAGGTGCAGGGGATGACTGAAGGGTCCGCTGTATTGAATTAGTGCTGTGGCCCCCTCTTTCTTATGAAGTGATGGTAAATCCAAGCGATATTTCATTACTTTGTCACGAAAATAACCTTTTACAAATTGAAAATTGCAGATTGTCGGGCCGACGTTTATAACACGGTAGAAATGAACTCTTGGCTGGATGTCGTTGCAGGGAGAAAGCAATATCCCTCCTTTAACCAGTATTAATAATGAATGTTGGCTGTATGATGGGGGAATAAGGTTTATAGTGTATGAGTAACTGTCGGCTGATTTAATTTTCGTGTCACATCTGTTTCTCAGCCCACTGCCCCTGTCATATGCGAGTTTCTCACAATGATGGCAATCTGTCATACCGCCGTTCCAGAGCATGACGGAGACCAGATTATTTATCAAGCTTCATCTCCCGGTAAGAAACAGGAGCAGACTGTATAGATTTTGTCTCATTAAACATGCCGTTCTCTTCTTTTCCCAATCAGTCCGGCTTTCACAGTGATGTAAATTAAGCTGCAGTCTGTCATATCCTTCATTTCTAAATGTTGCGCGATGTAAAATTCACCGTAATACAAGGAAAACAGACTCTGAGAATAAACAAGGTTATGTGCATTTGGTGCAAATCCCAGGGACCACATCTGTCTGGCTTCTCATTGGTCAGATTAGCACCAATGGACACGGGTAGGGCAGAGATGTGCTTAAAGAGGTTATCCAGGACTATATAATTTTTTTTTATTACAGGCCTAAGAACCAACAGGCAGTTAGTGTGATAACTACCTGCCTGTTGTGCCTGGCACAGGTCGGTCACCATCCACTCCTGCCAGCGATTCAGCGGCATCCACCGACGTCGTGTAGACAGAGCAGCGGCTTCTCTTCTGCTCTGTTGATACGGCGTGACTGCGGACTTCATGCTGATTGACAGTTTTCCTCCTCACTATCTAACTGCAAGGAGCCGCCTGTGAATTACCATGGCATTAGCAATCACACCCGTCGACAGAGCAGAATGGAAGAAGAGCTTCCCTGTTGACATGGAGCAGCTGAATCGCTGGCAGGAGACTGCTCTGAGCCGGCGCCGGGTAGAACAGGCAATTAACAGATATAGCAAATTGGGATCTAAAATTTAACTTTTAATAAACATAATCTAAAAGAGTCATGGTGCATGTACAAAATGGGGGAACATTGATCTTGAATGCTGACACGGCATTCTGTATGTATTAAAACATACAGCCCTATGGATAGCGGTGAGAATGTTCCTTTTTCTTTATGTATGTTGAGGATGACCATAATACAGTAATTAAATGGAGCAATTTATCTCACATAATAGGGGATATGATGTGAATATTGTTCCACCATAATCCTGGTTTCTATTGCTTCAATTTGTTTTGATATTAAAGCATCTTGTTTATGAAGCATATGTTCATTGTATCATAGGATGATTTTTTTTCTTCTGAAATATCATCACCCTGCCATCTCTAATGTCTGGATTAGTTTCAGATTCTCCTCTGTACTCACTCTACCGATACACCGTATCCATGCCCAATCACTGTGTTTGTGTGCTGAATTCGGGTTCCTGTAATGTGAACATCGCTATAGAGCCAGTGACTGGTTGTTGCGGGATCTTCTGTATCCGGGTTCCTGTAATGTGAACACCGCTATAGAGCCAGTGACTGTGGTTGTTGCGGGATCTTCTGTATCCGGGTTCCTGTAATGTGAACACTGCTATAGAGCCAGGGACTGTGGTTGTTGCGGGATCTTCTGTATCCGGGTTCCTGTAATGTGAACACCGCTATAGAGCCAGTGACTGTGGTTGTTGCGGGATCTTCTGTATCCGGGTTCCTGTAATGTGAACACTGCTATAGAGCCAGGGACTGTGGTTGTTGCGGGATCTTCTGTATCCGGGTTCCTGTAATGTGAACACCGCTATAGAGCCAGTGACTGTGGTTGTTGCGGGATCTTCTGTATCCGGGTTCCTGTAATGTGAACACTGCTATAGAGCCAGGGACTGTGGTTGTTGCGGGATCTTCTGTATCCGGGTTCCTGTAATGTGAACACCGCTATAGAGCCAGTGACTGTGGTTGTTGCGGGATCTTCTGTATCCGGGTTCCTGTAATGTGAACACTGCTATAGAGCCAGGGACTGTGGTTGTTGCGGGATCTTCTGTATCCGGGTTCCTGTAATGTGAACACCGCTATAGAACCAGTGACTGTGGTTGTTGCGGGATCTTCTGTATCCGGGTTCCTGTAATGTGAACACCGCTATAGAGCCAGTGACTGTGGTTGTTGCGGGATCTTCTGTATCCGGGTTCCTGTAATGTGAACACTGCTATAGAGCCAGGGACTGTGGTTGTTGCGGGATCTTCTGTATCCGGGTTCCTGTAATGTGAACACCGCTATAGAGCCAGTGACTGTGGTTGTTGCGGGATCTTCTGTATCCGGGTTCCTGTAATGTGAACACCGCTATAGAGCCAGGGACTGTGGTTGTTGCGGGATCTTCTGTATCCGGGTTCCTGTAATGTGAACACCGCTATAGAGCCAGGGACGGTGGTTGTTGCGGGATCTTCTGTATCTGGGTTCCTGTAATGTGAACACCGCTATAGAGCCAGGGACGGTGGTTGTTGCAGGATCTTCTGTATCTGGGTTCCTGTAATGTGAACACCGCTGTAGAGCCAGGGACGGTGGTTGTTGCCGGATCTTCTGTATTCGGGTCCTTGTAATGTGAACACCGCTATAGAGCCAATGACTGTGGTTGTTGCGGGATCTTCTGTATCCAGTTTCCTGTACTGTGAACACCGCTATAGAGCCAGTGACTGTGGTTGTTGCCGGATCTTCTGTATCCAGTTTCCTGTACTGTGAACACCGCTATAGAGCCAGTGACTGGTTGTTGCGGGATCTTCTGTATTCGGGTCCTTGTAATGTGAACACCGCTATAGAGCCAGTGACTGTGGTTGTTGTGGGATCTTCTGTATTCGGGTCCTTGTACTGTGAACACCGCTATAGAGCCAGTGACAGTATTTGTTGCCGGATCTTCTGTATTCTGGTTTTTGTAATGTGAACACCGCGATAGAGCCAGGGACTGTGGTTGTTGCGGGATCTCCTGTATTCGGGTTTTTGTAATGTGAACACCGCTATAGAGCCAGGGACTGTGGTTGTTGCGGGATATTCTGTATCGGAGTCCTTGTAATGTGAATACCGCTATAGAGCCAGTGACTGTGGTTGTTGCGGGATCTTCTGTATTCTGGTTTTTGTAATGTGAACACCGCTATAGAGCCAGGGACTGTGGTTGTTGCGGGATCTTCTGTATTCTGGTTTTTGTAATGTGAACACCGCTATAGAGCCAGTGACTGTGGTTGTTGCGGGATCTCCTGTATTCGGGTTTTTGTAATGTGAACACTGCTATAGAGCCAGGGACTGTGGTTGTTGCGGGATCTTCTGTATTCTGGTTTTTGTAATGTGAACACCGCTATAGAGCCAGGGAATGTGGTTGTTGCGGGACCTCCTGTATTCGGGTTTTTGTAATGTGAACACCGCTATAGAGCCAGTGACTGTGGTTGTTGCCGGATCTTCTGTATTCGGGTTTTTGTAATGTGAACACCGCTATAGAGCCAGTGACTGTGGTTGTTGCCGGATCTTCTGTATCCAGTTTCCTGTACTGTGAACACCGCTATAGAGCCAGTGACTGTGGTTGTTGTGGGATCTTCTGTATCTGAGTCCTTGTACTGTGAACACCGCTATAGAGCCAGGGACAGTATTTGTTGCCGGATCTTCTGTATCCGGGTTCCTGTAATGTGAACACCGCTATAGAGCCAGTGACTGGTTGTTGTGGAATCTTATCCGGGTTCCTGTAATATGAACACCGCTATAGAGCCAGTGACAGTGTTTGTTGCTGGATCTTCTGTATTCGGGTTTTTGTAATGTGAACACTGCTATAGAGCCAGGGACTGTGGTTGTTGCGGGATCTTCTGTATCTGAGTCCTTGTAATGTGAATACCGCTATAGAGCCAGGGACTGTGGTTGTTGCGGGATCTCCTGTATTCGGGTTTTTGTAATGTGAACACCGCTATAGAGCCAGTGACTGTGGTTGTTGCCGGATCTTCTGTATTCGGGTTTTTGTAATGTGAACACCGCTATAGAGCCAGTGACTGTGGTTGTTGCCGGATCTTCTGTATCCAGTTTCCTGTACTGTGAACACCGCTATAGAGCCAGTGACTGTGGTTGTTGTGGGATCTTCTGTATCTGAGTCCTTGTACTGTGAACACCGCTATAGAGCCAGGGACAGTATTTGTTGCCGGATCTTCTGTATTCGGGTTCCTGTAATGTGAACACCGCTATAGAGCCAGTGACTGGTTGTTGTGGAATCTTATCCGGGTTCCTGTAATATGAACACCGCTATAGAGCCAGTGACAGTGTTTGTTGCTGGATCTTCTGTATTCGGGTTTTTGTAATGTGAACACTGCTATAGAGCCAGGGACTGTGGTTGTTGCGGGATCTTCTGTATCTGAGTCCTTGTAATGTGAATACCGCTATAGAGCCAGGGACTGTGGTTGTTGCGGGATCTCCTGTATTCGGGTTTTTGTAATGTGAACACCGCTATAGAGCCAGGGACTGTGGTTGTTGCGGGATCTTCTGTATCTGAGTCCTTGTAATGTGAATACCGCTATAGAGCCAGGGACTGTGGTTGTTGCGGGATCTCCTGTATTCGGGTTTTTGTAATGTGAACACCGCTATAGAGCCAGGGACTGTGGTTGTTGCGGGATCTTCTGTATCTGAGTCCTTGTAATGTGAATACCGCTATAGAGCCAGGGACTGTGGTTGTTGCGGGATCTTCTGTATTCGGGTTTTTGTAATGTGAACACCGCTATAGAGCCAGGGACTGTGGTTGTTGCGGGATCTTCTGTATCTGAGTCCTTGTAAGGTGAATACCGCTATAGAGCCAGGGACTGTGGTTGTTGCGGGATCTTCTGTATTTGGGTTTTTGTAATGTGAACACCGCTATAGAGCCAGGGACTGTGGTTGTTGCGGGATCTTCTGTATCTGAGTCCTTGTAAGGTGAATACCGCTATAGAGCCAGTGACTGTGGTTGTTGCGGGATCTTCTGTATTCGGGTCCTTGTAATGTGAACACCGCTATAGAGATTGATGTGGTTATATGAAGCCATCAATGACAATTATCTATATATACCATAATCCGTATTGACGATCATAGATAACCTTAAAAATTAATCTGTGTATTCACTTAGGATATTGATAGCTACTATGTGTCGATTTGGTGTCCATGCTGTTCCATTATTCAAGTGACTACAGGTTCAATTTTGCATCCACATCTGGGTCAATGGTAAAAGAGGCCCAGTAATGATATCTTTGCCTGTGGTCAAGGTGGCTACATGTATTGATAAGTCTCAACAGACTGATATTTAGGCTACCATTATTCGTAACCCTGGAGCAAGTAGTTTTTGGGGGGATCTTACCTGATGCCAATATTGGATGTTGCGTCCATTATCATTGCACTTTTGTATATGCACCTCTGATATTTGACTTGTTTACATAGTTTTTTTTTAAGTTACATTAAAGTTACAGTTACTTTATCCATTGGGCTTAATCGATTCCCTATCTTCTATATAGAACAGGCAAGTAATTGCCTCTGTTAGCAAATACCTGCCTATTAGTTTTTAGGCCTATAGTACAAAAAAAATAGTCTTGGACCACTCGCTTAAGACAACATTCAGATGACTGCATTTGGTGGTCCGTATACACCTAAGAGTCTGAGAGTTTGGTTTGCTGATCTTATACCGATTATGACATAACTGATGTCGGAATCTGGCTTAAATTGGATCTGGCACCAGATGTAACACTACCTACTATATACATTCTAAACTAGAGCTCTCAAAGCTGTTCAGTGGAGAACTTGCTCTATAAATATATGGTAAAATGGCTGCATATACTTTATGAAATTTTAACTCGATTTCTGCCCTCCTAGCCTGATTAACAGCTCCTCTACGACACTGGTGATGCTGCTGAATCTTGTACCATATAGCCTGATTGACAGCTTCTCAGAGTCCCTCCTCCCTGATGAGATCTCACACCGCTCAGTACAAGCTGCAGTAGTCAGTCAGTCTGGGTGGGAGTAGTTTGAACATACTTTGACTCATGAGACAACTCACTTTTTAGCTGCACTCAAAAATGATTGTTTTAATGTGAGAATTGCACAGCCAATCTGACATTGATTCTCAAAGTTAACACACAAGCCTCCTCTGGTGAAAGATCCATTTAATAATGTATACATACAGTCCTTATTGTAGAATATACTATTACAGTGGATCTAGAGCAGTATTTCCCAAACTCCAGTCCTCACGGACCCCACGGGTCATGTTTTCAGGAATTCCATAGTGTTGCACAGGTGAGACAATTCCTGATGCCTTGATGATGCTTCCACTACTTTTGCAATACTAAAGAAATCCTGAAAACATGACCCGCGGGGTCCGTGAGGACTGGAGTTTGGGAAACACTGATCTAGAGGATACAAGCTGATTTACTAAATGGGGCTCGTTAATTATCCATTATTCCTCGGCACGTCTGTTCAATTTCATGTATACAGCAATGTAGCTAATGGTAGAGGTGTAATAGTGGCTCACCCAGGACTGCGCTGAAGCATCTCATCCAGCTAACCCGTGCCACGCTCGCTGCTGCTGAGGGGTAGAAGCCCCGAAACAGTTGTCTGCAGATGTAGATTTTGTCAGCCAAACGCGTCACAATTTTTGCAGGAATCAGGAAGGTTTCTGCTGCCCACCAAGGAGCATGGCTGACACCGCCCCTGATATTCCGCCTATATTTTTATGAATTGACATCTGGGTATCACCAGTTTGGGGTGTCTGGCTTGGACTCCTGGGGGTGAGTATTTCTCCCTCTCGGGGGGGAGTGTTTCTTCCTCCTGGGGGGAGTGCTTATTTGCATACTAGTATAGAAAAATGTATTTGAACATTTACATAGAATTTTTTTTCTTTTTGATAGCTCACATTAAACACTATGGAGGGAATTTCAGTGAAGTTTAGTCACTGAGGCCGCTGTAAGAAAACAAAATAAAATGATTGATTATTCTTTGAACATCCTGCATCTCAGTTCCAGAAAGCTGCACTTCATGCTTTATATTGTGTGTCCTTGAAGTCCTGGAGTATCACTCCTACCATCAGTCAGCCTTGTGTGCAGTCTGTGGTTATGGCGGGGTGTAATAGCGGAAAGTATCATTTAGAGCAGCGGCATCTAATCATTTCTAAGGAGGTACCGTGCGACAGGATCTAACTGTGTAGATGATGAATAATAGCCTCCTTTATAGATGATGAATAATAGCCTCCTTTATAGATGATGAATAATAGCCTCCTTTTATATATGATGAATTATGTCCTCCTTTATTTATGATGAATTATGTCCTCCTTTATTTATGATAATTCATTCCTTCCTTAGCATCTATGAAACTGATTTAAGAAAATATTTGATCATTTATTTTTATTTTGTAGATGAAGGAGCCCTAGTAAGAGCGGCAACGCAACTGCGATTTGTGTTTACAGGAAGGACCCCAGATTCCGTCATTATAGAATCAGTAGGTTTATCTATATACAGTCTGCAATCTGGATATTCTATCTATTATCTGTATAATAGATTTATTCGATCTGCTATATATATATATACCGTCTAATATATACTGTCTGTATTCTATCTATATACTACAATATATACACTATCTACTATCTACATACATATCTACACCACATTCCCAATTACTATATTATGCAAATTCTATTTTTCTCTGATTTTCCTAAATGGTCGATGGAAATGAGTCAGTGTAATGTACAGATCATCATCCATTAGAGGATAAATCACATTTTATTGGACAAACCTCCCAATGGTAACAGGATTTATTTCAAAACTAAAAATACTCAAAATGCGCTCTTCAAAATTATTATGTACAACAGTTTTCAATCATTTTCTAGGCTGTAAAGGACTGAAAATGGTCATTTGTTGAACTTGCGGTCACATTTACTGAAATTAGTTGATTTTTCCATCAAAAAACATCTTAACAGGCCAAGTTAAAATAAGACCTCTTATTTGATATCACATCCACAGTTCTTGCATCCATTGAATTTGTGGGTTTTTGGAGAGTTTGGACTTGAATTTCTTTGCAGGATGTCAGAATAACCTCCCAGAGCTGCTGTTTAGATGTGAACGTCCTCCTAAATCTTTTGCTTGAAGATACACCAAAAGTTCTGAATAGGTTTAAGGTCAGGGGAGGATGGTGGCCACACCATGAGTTTATCTCCTTTTATGTCCATAGCAGCCAATGATAGATATATTATTTCCAGCATGAGACGGTGCATTGTCAGCATGAAGATGATTTTGCTACGGTTTCTTCTTTTTGTACCACAGAAGAAAGTGGTCAGTCAGAAACTCTATATGCTTTGCTGAGGTCATTATCACACCATCATGGACTCTAAAAAGGCCTACCAGCTCTGTCCCCATAAGTGTGACACAAAATACAACTCCACCGCCTCCTTGCTGATGTTGCAGCCTTCTTGGAACATGGTGTTATCCAGCACCCATCCACTCCTCCATCCATCTGGACCATCAATGGCTGCCGGTCACTCATCAGTAAACAAGACTGTTTTAGAACTAGTCTTCATGTATGTCTGGGCCTCCTGCAGTCATTTTACTTATGAGCACCATTTAGGGGTGGCCGAATAGTAGGTTTATGCACAAATGCAAGCTTTTGAAGGATACTACACCTTGAGGTTCACAGGACTCCAGAGCCACCAGCAGCTTCAAATATCAGTTTTCTGGTTTGTAATGGTATTTTAGCAGCTGCTCTCTTAATCCATTAAATTTGTCTGGCAGAAACCTTCCTCATTATGCCTTTATCTGCACAAAGCCATCTGTGCTCTGTATCATCCACAAATCTTTGATGATCACTATCTTATATCTTTGTGAAATATCTAATGTTTTCTTACCATGTCGAAGGCACTGTACTATTTGACACTTTTCGGCAGCAGAGAGATCCTTTTTCTTTCCCGTATTGCTTAAAACCTGTGGCCTGCATAACAGTATGGAACGTCTATCTTAAGTCCGTCTTTTCCCTGAATTGGGCTCACCTGACATACTAATTATCACAGGAGCTTGAGATTGATTTCAGTGATCCAGTGAGCCCTAAGACACAATACCATCCAGGAGTTCATGTGAAAAACAAAAAATGACATCTTTGACACTTAAATTCAATTTGCATAATAATTTGCATTGTGGTGTAAATACTATCTATATACCGTATGCTATCTATATAATGTCTACTATCTTATCTGTTGATATACTGTATCGTGTATGTTTGTTTACTGTCTTTTATCTGTCGATCAGTGTGATATCTATGTACACCGTGATGGTGTGAAGATCGTATCTCCTACTATAGAAACATATGATTTTGTTACTGTGTGACTCCATACTATAGTGGGTCAGATACGTTCCTGGGATGACCATTTCTGCTTGTGAGGAACATACATGGCTTGGCCTTTCTGTATAAACCTGTTACATGACCACCCTGCAATGTGCATATATCGGCCAGTTATGTAGAGGTTCTCTCCTCCAGCCCACAACCTCCCTCCTGGATTTGGGGGCATGTTAATGACTTGGCATAGTATAGACAGAAAGCATATTTCTTTCTGAGAATAGAAAATAAGAGGTATGGCCTCCATTACAGGGACCATTTCACTCAGGAAATCTAGTGTTGAGATAAGACAGCTGGGAACAGCGTAGATCTCTAGGACTTGTCGGGTGGGTATCAAGTGAACCACAACATTCCCATGTATCTGTATTATTCAAGCAGTAACTTTTTCTGCAATCTCTTGCAGCTTGGCCAGGAGGAAAGGTTTCAGCTACTAAATGTGCTGGAATTTACAAGGTAATATTCTTCTGTTTTGGCTTTTTAAAGGTTTAATAATGCTTAAGGGGAACCGGTAGGCGATGGTGCGGAGCATGTTCTCTATGTAGATAAATAGTGATATCAAAAGGAGAAATGTTCAGACTCTTATCAATTTATTCATGAATTTCCCAGAAAAGTACAGAGGGATGCTGAAGCATAAAGGTCTAAAGAAAAAAAAAAGTGTTTCAAGCCTTGTATTTCCGCAGAGTGACAAGTATTTACAGGGAGGAGTTTGGTGCTTCACAGTAAAGCTGGGGTCCCATGTGGAGGTGAGCACCCAGCCAAGATGTAGGTATGGCGTATTGGTTTTCTTCTGTTACTAAAAAATCATTAACAAAATTCTTATTATTAATGGCCAAATAGTTTCTGCAAAACTGTGCAGCAAGTAAATTGCTAACTTCTTAAAAATACAGAAGAAAGCCACTGCGCCTTTAACTAATTGACAGCCACACTCTGACCCCCTACTGTGCATAGTAATTGTGATAGGATAATGCGTGGCCTTATGTCATGGGCCGTATGGTGGCTCAGTGGTTAGCACAGTATGGTGGCTCAGTGGTTAGCACTGTTGCTTTGAAGCTCTGGGTTCAAATCCCACCAAAAACATACCGATAGGGAATTTAGATTCTGAGCCCGAATGAGGACCGCTATGACAATATCTGCAAAGAGCTGTGGAATATGATGGCGCTATACAAGTAAGGATAATGAAAAGTAAAAAATAAAAGATTGCTGTAAGGAGAAGACTATCTTTGGCAGTTAAAGGGTTATCCCTAGTATAGACATGCACGACATCACACTGCGCAGTGGGGTCCTACCTGTGGGATCACCACCTGTTGGGGATCCGGGGTTTTCGCCTCTGAAATTCCTCATCTCACATAGAGCTGCCATTGCCAGTTCAGTCTAAGGCTGGAGTCGGACACTGATGACTTTTCCTTCCAGGTGTAGCACATGTTATGAGCAGTTTGGCCACTGTCAGGGGCACACGTAACTCTACTGGGTAGTGCCATCGCTTACTCAGTATTGGAGTGATCGCCGATACTTACCAATCATTTCATCTTTGCTACGTCTGGAAATGTCTGTAGTGGGAAATCCCTCATAAGTTCTGCGTAAGCTAAATATTTTTCGATGTGTTTTTAATATGAATCCTCCGAGCTGCCTGATAACACTTTGGAAACATTTTGACTCAAAATTCCTTTGTTGCAGTAATCGAAAACGTATGTCAGTGATTGTCCGTAACTCATCAGGAAAGCTGAGACTGTACTGCAAAGGGGCTGTAAGTAACGTACATGCACTTACTAGTCTGTAATGTAGTGTCATGTGAGTGCGGCAATATACTCACCTACCGCTGTCTTCTCCAGTATCACGCGCCATTCCGCTCCTCAGTGACGTCACTGCTCTGCAGATTGTCGGTCACACAACGCTCGGTGTGACCTGGAAGTCTCTTATACAATGTTAAGTATGGAGTGTTAGATAGAGGCTCCATAGACTTCCATTGTAAGAGAGATATACAACTCACGCATAGATTCCGCTCACATTTTTGGCATTTAAAGAGTGTGTTCAGCCTGAGGACATAAGTCTGCAGTCACTCTGTGAGCATTCTTTGGCGCCAGGGGCAGACAATCATGTGACTGCAAGTATATGATTTGCATACTTCAGGCCACATTCCAACTAGACGTGTCCGGAATATACTTGCATTGAGTGAGGCTGCACACAACTAGTCGGCATGTGACTGCATGTATGCAAATTGCAAACCGTGGTCATGCCCCTCCTGACATCCGGGAATTCTCACAGCGCTCATAGAAAGACTGCAGACTTGTAGCCTAAAGACAGACCAACCCTCTGTGCGTCTCTTTTTTTGTTCTCTACATGTATTTTGCGTTCCTGTTGACTATTTGCAACAACACTTTTGATAGTTATGTGATCATGCCCAAATAGCTTAACAATTTCAAGAGTGTTGCATCCCTTTGTATGACTTTTAGCAATTTTTTTTTGTGCCCATTTTGCCTGAGGAAAAAAAGTTGCCTAATAATTCTGTACACCTTGATAAAGGATGTTGTATCCTTATACCTCACCCTCCTCATTACACAAAAACACATCACCTGCTTCATCCAATAAGCATTCCAGGTTATACAGCTTAGAGTTGTAAAATCTGCATAAAGTAATACGGTCAAAATATTCACTTGCCTAATAATAATTCTGCGCACATGTGTTAAAGCTTCCTTAAAGCACCACTCCAGCAGTGTTTTTTGGTATTTTACAGCTGGAGTGGCGTCACTAATGTAAGTTCCCTGCCCCCAGTAGTATAGTCACCAGACATCGTCTTCATCTGTTCTCTGTGCCTCTCCGATCATCTTCTGCATGTAGTGACCTGCCATGTCGCCCCAGCATTTGGGGGGAATCCGGAAGTCACTACTCAATGGAAGCCTGTGAGATCCAGAATGACACTCCTAGAATTACATTGAGAGCTTGAGACTTTTATCTCTGACTCCTGGTCAGTCAGAAGATGGAGGTGCAGGACCGAAGCGTGGCCGGGAACAGCTGGAGACAGTGGCTCTGAGTATTATACTAGGGTTGAGGAACATTTCCTATCCCCCCCCCTAATTTTTTTTTTTTTTTTTTAAAGCTAAGAACACATTCCAGAGCTGAAATAAAAAGAAACACTGCAGTGGCTCTTTAAAGTGGCTGTCCAGGACTTTTACATTGATGACCTATCCTTAGGGTAGGTCATCAATATCTGATCAGTGAATATGCAAAACCCAGCACCTCTGACAATCAGCGGTTCCCTGTCCCAGCTCCAGAACTCTGTAAACGTTATACTGACCAAGGCCAGGTACTGCACATCCACCGCCTATTGAATCCAGCGCCAGCATCCGTAACGGCTGATCCAAGGGGGTGCTGGGTATCCCACCCCCATTGATCGGATATTGATCAATTCTAGAGATAGGCTATCAGTGTAAAACTCCCAGACAACCCGTTTAATAATATACAGACTAAGGCTAATTCTGGCATTCATATAAGTGAATGTAGCATTATCCCAAGATGGAAGGCTATTTTTTATATCTTCTAGTCATTTTTCTCCTTCATCTGCCCCTCTATGCTTCCAGCTGCACATAACTGAATGGGCAGTCCTATTCCTACAATGCTAAAACAGCATTTCCCATCAGCACCCTGCTTCTCCACAGGGTTCGGTCGGGCAGGGTTCCGTCAGGCAGGGTTTCGTCGGACAGCGTTCCGTCGGGCAGGACAAGGTTCCGTCGGGCAGCGTTCCGTCGGTCAGGGCAAGGTTCCGTCGGGCAGCGTTCCGTCAGTCAGGGCAAGGTTCTGTCGGGCAGCGTTCCGTCAGTCAGGGCAAGGTTCTGTCGGTCAGGGCAGGGTTCCGTCGGGCAGGGTTCCGTCGGGCAGGGCAAGGTTCTGTCGGGCAGCGTTCCGTCGGTCAGGGCAAGGTTCCGTCGGGCAGCGTTCCGTCGGTCAGGGCAGGGTTTCTTCGGGCAGCGTTCCGTCAGTCAGGGCAAGGTTCCGTCGGGCAGGGTTCCGTCAGGCAGGGTTCCGTCGGGCAGGGTTCCGTCAGGCAGGGTTCCGTCAGGCAGGGCAAGGTTCCGTTGGGCAGCGTTCCGTCGGTCAGGGCAAGGTTCTGTCGGGCAGTGTTCCGTCAGTCAGGGCAAGGTTCCGTCGGGCAGCGTTCCGTCGGTCAGGGCAAGGTTCTGTCGGGCAGTGTTCCGTCAGGCAGGGCAAGGTTCCGTCGGGCAGCGTTCCGTCGGTCAGGGCAAGGTTCTGTCGGGCAGTGTTCCGTCAGTCAGGGCAAGGTTCCGTCGGGCAGGGTTCCGTCAGTCAGGGCAAGGTTCCGTCGGGCAGCGTTCCGTCGGTCAGGGCAAGGTTCCGTCGGGCAGGGTTCCGTCAGTCAGGGCAAGGTTCCGTCGGGCAGCGTTCCGTCGGTCAGGGCAGCGTTCCGTCGGGCAGGGTTCCGTCAGGCAGGGTTCCGTCGGGCAGGGTTCCGTCAGGCAGGGCAAGGATCCGTCGGGCAGCGTTCCGTCGGTCAGGGCAAGGTTCTGTCGGGCAGCGTTCCGTCGGTCAGGGCAAGGTTCCGTCGGGCAGCAATCCGTCGGTCAGGGCAAGGTTCCGTCGGGCAGCGTTCCGTCGGTCAGGGCAAGGTTCTGTCGGGCAGCGTTCCGTCAGTCATGGCAAGGTTCTGTCGGGCAGCGTTCCGTCAGTCAGGGCAAGGTTCCATCGGGCAGCGTTCCGTCAGTCAGGGCAAGGTTCCGTCGGGCAGGGTTCCGTCAGTCAGGGCAAGGTTCTGTCGGGCAGCGTTCCGTCAGTCAGGGCAAGGTTCTGTCGGGCAGCGTTCCGTCAGTCAGGGCAAGGTTCCGTCGGGCAGGGTTCCGTCAGTCAGGGCAAGGTTCCGTCGGTCAAGGCAAGGTTCCGTCGGGCAGCGTTCCGTCGGTCAGGGCAAGGTTCCGTCGGGCAGCGTTCCGTCGGTCAGGGCAAGGTTCCGTCGGGCAGCGTTCCGTCGGTCAGGGCAAGGTTCCGTCGGGCAGCGTTCCGTCAGTCAGGGCAAGGTTCCGTCGGGCAGCGTTCCATCAGTCAGGGCAAAGTTCCGTCGGGCAGGGTTCCGTAGGTCAGGGCAGGGTTCCGTAGATCAGGGCAGGGTTCCGTCGGGCAGGGTTCTGTCGGACAGAGCGCCATGCAGGACTGTTGATCTTTGCTGGAAACCAGCTGACAGATCAGTGATCTAAAACACATGCATGCAGCTATATTGATGTGTATGGTAGATTATAAAATGAGTCTGGCAGAGTTGTGCACAAGACCATACAGTGTACAGGAGAATAGAGTGTATTCAACACATAAATGAACCTGGTGCCAAATATCTGCGGTGGATGCTGATGAGCACAGTATAGAAGAGCTGTGGTGGAAGCCTCTATTTTTATACATTCATTTCAGCATAGTCATCAATTCAGAGATGTGGGGCTAGCCAGGATCACACAGTAGAGGGATCTGCAGCTTTGAGGGATCTGCATCCTTGCTTTTCACCTCTACAGTGCAGGGTTGTGGAGGCGAAGTGGAGTGCTGGCCTGTTGATCTCTGATGGAAACCAGCTAACAAATCAATGATGTAAAAACACACATGCAGCTATACTTACGGTACTTTAATAACTGAAGATGACATTGGACTAACAGACAGTTGTACAGAAACATGCAATGCACAGAAGAATAGAGCGAATTCTACACTTACAATACATGCTATCACCCTATGCATACCTCCCAGATTTAGCGCAACAATACCGAATTGAGGAGCTGTCCCAGAATGTCGGAAATATGTCCCAACTTCAGCTGTTTCCTAAAGTCACAGATATAACGGTGGATCATGAAGCTGATATGTCCTTCCTCTGTTGTTTAGTCAACAGTTATGGCCAAAAGTTTTGAGACTGACACTGATTTTGTTTTCCCAAAATTTGCTGCTTGTGTTTTTAGAAACCCCTTAGTGACGGAGCCAAATTTTTGAAATCTGACCAGTGTCACTTTATGTGGTAATAACTTTGCAACACTTCAACAAATCCCAGTGATTTTGAGACTGTTTTTTCGTGACACATTATACTTTATGATAATGGTAAATTTAGGTCAATATGTTTTGTGTTTATTTATAAAAAATATCAACAATTTGAGAAAAATGTTAAAAAATTAGCGATTTTCAAAATTTTAATGATTATCCCTTTAATCCAGAGTCATACCACAGCAAACCATTAATAAATAACATTTCCCTCATGTCGGCTTTACATCAGCACCATTTGTAAAACATTTTTGTATTTTGTTAGCATTTTAGGAGGTTTAAAAATTTTTTTCATTTTTTCAAGGAAATTTACAACATTTATTTTTTTAGGGGACTATCCAGGTTTGAAGTGCCTTTAGGGGACTCATATATTGGGAACTCCCAAACGTGATACCATTTTAAAAACAGCGCCCCCTGACATATTGAAAACTGCTGTCAGGTAGTTTATTAACCCTTCAGGTGACTTTCAGGAAATAATGCAAAGTGGCATTACAGAAATGAAAAAGTGTATTATTACCACCTAAAAGCCTCTAACTTCTGAACAGATTACAACAGCTGGCCGACTCTAAGGCCGCTATTTGGTGGTGAATTGCCACGGCAAACATCAGGACCACAAAATGATGATCTGAGGGCACCGATTAGGATAAAGAGGAAGCCCCCACACTGTTAACCATATACAATGATGTAGTCACTATTGACAGCAGCATCTAAGGGGTTAAAGAGATATGGACGGTGCAAACACAGACCGAGGCCGGTCATTAAGGGGTTAAGGCAGATGTTTCGATGGTTACTGAAGTACGGTTATCAGAATTTCCTAATTTTTTAATACTTTTATTGACAAATACATCATGTTTATGTAAAGACTCAATATATACAAAGGCGACTCCTTCTTCAAGACTTTTCTCATCAGTGCTGCTTTTTTATCCCATTTCTTGTGTCTTTGTTTGCCTACCCACTTTTTGAGGAGTGACCACTTTGGGGAGTTTTCTGGCCAGGGACCCAAAATTTGAATGTTTGTTAACCAATCCAGTTGGTTATCACTTTTGCCTTGTGACATGGCCTCCATTATGCTGGAAAAAGTATTGATCATCACCAAATTGCTCCTGGATCATTGGGAGAAGTTGCTCCTGGATGATCTTTAGATGCTGTTCTTTATTTATGGCAATGTTCTTAGGCAAAATTCAGAACTTGTTGTCAATCCTTAAAAAACGGGTGGACAAACAAAAACACAAAAATTGTGATAAACTCCCAGCACTGATTAGTTAAGAACGGGCGGTTATCAGTCAGGATTTGGCCTAGGAGTTGATATCCAGCTGGCAGTGATTGTCAAAATCTTGAAAAGCAAGGGTTAACACTGGAAATATTGAGTCTTTCTATAAACTTGATGCATTTGTCAAAAGTTTGAAAACTTATGAAATGCTGATGATCGTTCTTCAGTGACTATATAAACCTCTTCCTAAAAAAACTAATAAAACTAAGGTAGCAAACTTTGTGAAAACCAAAATATGTCAGTCTGAAAACATAATAACAACTGTATGTACAGACTGAAAGTCCTGCCAGGACCCTTGGGCCACGCGACAGTCTATGGTTACATGACTATCAGTGGAGAAGAGCAGGACACTGGTAAGAGGGGAGTGTATTAAAGTTGTGTGTGTGCAAGGAGGTGGGCGACTGTTTGTGTGACAGAGGGGAGTGTGTGTCATAGGTGGGCGACTGTGTGCGGACGAGAGATGTTGGCGAGTGCGTGTGGGCACCAGAAGTGGGTGCCAGATGTAGGCGTGTGCCTGTGGGCACCAGAAGTGGGTGCCAGATGTAGGCGAGTGCCTGTGGGCACCAGAAGTGGGTGCCAGATGTAAGCGAGTGCCTGTGGGCACCAGAAGTGGGTGCCAGATGTAGGCGAGTGCGTGTGGGCACCAGAAGTGGTTGCCAGAGGTAGGCGAGTGCGTGTGGGCACCAGAAGTGGTTGCCAGAGATAGGCGTGTGCCTGGGGGCAACATAAGTGGGTGCCAGAGGTAGGCGAGTGCGTGTGGGCACCAGAAGTGGGTGCCAGATGTAGACGTGTGCCTGTGGGCACCAGAAGTGGGTGCCAGATGTAAGTGAGTGCCTGTGGGCACCAGAAGTGGGTGCTAGATGTAGGCGAGTGCGTGTGGGCACCAGAAGTGGGTGCCAGATGTAGGCGAGTGCCTGGGGGCAACATAAGTGGGTGCCAGATGTAAGCGACTGCCTGTGGGCACCAGAAGTGGGTGCCAGATGTAGGCGAGTGCGTGTGGGCACCAGAAGTGGGTGCCAGAGGTAGGCGAGTGTGTGTGGGCTATTGTGTGTGCGTGGCAGAGGTGAGTGTGTGTGGTTAGGACACTGGCTTGGCATAACATTATTACTGATTTTCCGCATATTGCCAGGGAGGCAGGGGTTCGGTGACGTCGCTCTTGCTAGTCATGTTACTCATGCCCACAGGGACGTGATGATTAGTGGGATGACTGGTCTGGGGAAAATCACGCTCCTATGACTAGTCACCCACTAATTAGCATATCAGCCATACAGTTATAACATTGTTTTTTGTAGTATGGAACAGTCAATTAGTCAATACATTGGGCTCGTTAGGAAGAGTATTAACATAGCAATAAATGCTGGAGGCTTGGGGGACCTGGGCAAGTTGTAAGGTTCCTTTTAATTCACCGACACACACCGATTAATCTAAAAAATAACACCTGCAAATGACTAATTTCCCCCTTATTATTACACGGATGTCCTCATTCTATGTGCACATGTGATGTCATCCATTATTTAAACCAGAGTTGCCTCTTAATAAATGTCCGTCTCCTCGGCTGCTCCCACCTTCTGCCGCACTACATGTAACTGAAGTTCTATTTTCTGCCATTATCTCTTCTTCTGTGGTAGGACACAGTCATTTATGACCGCCTGGCTGAAACATCCAAGTACAAAGAAATTACATTAAAACATCTGGAACAGTTTGCTACAGAAGGTAAGATGCGGAATTCCAGTTCCTCTGTGGAGCAAGTCCGCCGACTTGGTGGATCCTTGATGGGCCGTTTCAGGTCAGCGCGTCCCCTGGTTGTCACTAGAACCACCTGGAATGTAAATGAACCTTCGCTTATTTTCTGGGGATATTCAGTTAGTAATGGCTTTACACGAGCGTCTATAGGACCCTGGACGCAGTGCAATGTATTGTGATATTACTGAAACTAAGTGCTGCAGAGCAACACAAATATCGCCATCTAAAAAGTAAGTGTCCGCCGTGTCCTTTTACCCCAGGACACAATCTGGACGTGCAGCGGATATAAAAAAAAGTCTACACACTCCTGTTAAAATGCTATGTAAACATATATGTATCATACCTAGAAGAATCCTTCAGAACTTGTTCCACCTTTAATCTCTTTTCGAATATGTACAATTCAGTTCAAAAATAAACTGAAATCTTTTCAGGTAAGAAAAGAAAAATAAATAACTAAAATATTGTGATTGCATAAATATGCACACCCTTAAACTAATACTTTATTGAAGTACCCTTCAAATTTCTGCCAGCATTCAGTCTTTTGGGGTAAGTGTATTTGCATGGCATATCCGGAATTCCCACTCTTCCTCCAAATGTGTCAGATTGCGAGAGCATCTTCTGTGTACAGCGCCCTCTTCAGGCAGCTACAGATTTTCCAATTGGATTTCGGTCTGGGCTCTGCCTCAGTCATTTGAAGACGTTGACCATCTTCTGGCGAAACCATTCTTCTGCTGATTTGGAGGTATGCTTAGAGTGGTTTTCCTGAAAGGTGAAATTCCTCTTCAGCTTTATAGCAGAAGCCTGAAGGTTTTAATGCAAAACAGACTGATACTTGGATCTGCTCGTAATTTCCTCCAGCTCGACTAAAGCCTCAGTTCCAGCTATGTTCTTTTTTTGTGCTGCTCAGTTTTCGATTCGAACCAAACTTACCTTTTCTAATTTTGACCAAAAAGTTCAACCTTTGTCTCCTCAGATCATCAGACCATAACACGTTTTGCCACATGTTTTTTCAGATTTCATGTAGGTTTTGACAAAACATAGCCAGGCTTGAATGATGTTCTTTATAAGAAAAGTCTTCCATCTTGCCATCCTACCCCAAAGTCCAAACATGTGAAGAATGCGGGAGATTGTTGTCACAACCAGTACTTGCCAGAAATTCCTGCAGCTCTTTTAATGTCGCGGTAGCCTCTTAGTGGCCTTTGTTGTCAATCTCCATCTTGTCTTTCATCAATTTTTGAGGGAGGTCCAGTTCTAGGTAATGTCACTGTTCTGGTAAATTGAACCCTTTTGAGCAACAGCTTGTTTTCCCCTTTGTGACCAGGCCAATGTTTACAGTTCTGACCAGTGTCAGTATTTGGTAATAATTCTGGAGAACTCTTCAACGTATTCCAGTGATTCTGACAATGTTTTTTTGTGACATATTGTACTTAATGATAGTGGTAAAATTAGTTCGATATGACTTGCTTTTATTTTCAGCTTGTTTTTTATGGGACACGATGCCTTTTTCAGTGATAACATTTTTCTTTACATTCATTTTTTTTATCACTTTTTTCCAGCAGTATGATGAAAAAGCATAGTTTTTTGCCACTTTTTTTTTAAATTTATGGTGAAAAGGTTAACTATACCAAATCTGTGTATTTTGTACTTTTGCATAAATATTTATATTTGTTGGTGTTATTTTCTCTTTAATTTTACTTATTTTCTTTTAAATATTTTAAAAAACATTTTCAACTTTTTTTTTTTCTATAATTTTTTTTTTTTACTTAGCTCCTGTACAATTACTATTCTGATGCATTACAACATAGTTACATAGTTAGTTATTAAAGGGACATTGTCACCTGAATTTGGAGGGAACAATCTTCAGCCATGGAGGCGGGGTTTTGGGGTTTTTGATTCACCCTTTCCTTGCCCGCTGGCTGCATGCTGGCTGCAATATTGGATTGAAGTTCATTCTCTGTCCTCCGTAATGCATGCCTGCACAAGGTAATCTTGCCTAGCACAGGCGTGTACTACGGAGGACAGAGAATGAACTTCAATCCAATATTGCAGCCAGCATGCAGCCAGCGGGTAAGGAAAGGGTGAATCAAACACCCGAAAACCCCGCCTCCATGGCTGAAGATTGTTCCCTCCAAATCCAGGTGACCGTGTCCCTTTAAGGTTGAAGGAAGACTATAAGTCCATCTAGTTCAACCCATAGCCTAACCTAACATGCCCTAACCCATGTGGCAAAGAGTAAGCTCCACATTGGGGAAAAAAAATTCCTTCCCGACTCCACATACGGCAATCAGACTAGTTCCCTGGATCAACGCCCTATCAAGGAATCTAGTGTATATACCCTGTAACATTATACTTTTCCAGAAAGGTATCCAGTCCCCTCTTAAATTTAAGTAATGAATCACTCATTACAACATCATACGGCAGAGAGTTCCATAGTCTCACTGCTCTTACAGTAAAGAATCCACGTCTGTTATTATGCTTAAACCTTTTTTCCTCCAAACGCAGAGGATGCCCCCTTGTCCTTGTTTCAGGTCTATGATTAAAAAGATCATCAGAAAGGTCTTTGTACTGTCCCCTCATATATTTATACATTAAAATAAGATCACCCCTTAGTCTTTGTTTTTCCAAACTAAATAGCCCCAAGTGTAATAACCTATCTTGGTATTGCAGACCCCCCAGTCCTCTAATAACCTTGGTCGCTCTTCTCTGCACCCGCTCTAGTTCAGCTATGTCTTTCTTATACACCGGAGACCAGAACTGTACACAGTATTCTAAGTGTGGTCGAACTAGTGACTTGTATAGAGGTAAAATTATGTTCTCCTCATGAGCATCTATGCCTCTTTTAATGCATCCCATTATTTTATTTGCCTTTGTAGCAGCTGCCTGACACTGGCCACTGAATATGAGTTTGTCATCCACCCATACACCCAGGTCTTTTTCATTGACGGTTTTGCCCAGAGTTTTAGAATTAAGCACATAATTATACATCTTATTACTTCTACCCAAGTGCATGACCTTACATTTATCCCCATTAAAGCTCATTTGCCATTTATCAGCCCAAGCTTCTAGTTTACATAAATCATCCTGTAATATAAAATTGTCCTCCTCTGTATTGATTACCCTGCAGAGTTTAGTGTCATCTGCAAATATTGAAATTCTACTCTGAATGCCCCCTACAAGGTCATTAATAAATATGTTAAAAAAAGAAGAGGGCCCAATACTGACCCCTGTGGAACCCCACTGCTAACCGCTACCCAGTCCGAGTGT
Source organism: Ranitomeya imitator (assembly GCF_032444005.1). NCBI lineage: Eukaryota > Metazoa > Chordata > Amphibia > Anura > Dendrobatidae > Ranitomeya > Ranitomeya imitator. Next base: position 1,140,235,020 of record NC_091282.1, read on the forward strand.
GCTCCATTAATAACCACCCTTTGTTTGCTATCCCTGAGCCAGCTCTCAACCCCCTTACACATATTTTCCCCTATCCCCATTATTCTCATTTTATGTATCAACCTTTTGTGTGGCACCGTATCAAAAGCTTTTGAAAAGTCCATATACACTACATCCACTGGGTTCCCTTGGTCCAATCCGGAACTTACCTCTTCATAGAAACTGATCAAATTAGTCTAACATGAACGGTCCCTAGTAAACCCGTGCTGATACTGAGTCATGAGGTTATATCTCTTCAGATACTCCAGTATAGCATCCCTTAGAATGCCCTCCAGGATTTTACCCACAGTAGAGGTCAAGCTTACTGGCCTATAATTTCCGAGTTCAGTTTTTGTCCCCTTTTTGAATATTGGCACCACATTTGCTATACGCCAGTCCTGTGGTACAGACCCTGTTATTATGGAGTATTTGAAGATTAAAAATAATGGTCTATCAATGACTGTACTTAATTCCTGCAGTACTCGGGGGTGTATCCCATCCAGGCCCGGAGATTTGTCAAGTTTAGTGATGTTTAGATGCCGCCGCACTTCCTGCTGGGTTAAGCCGGTGACATTTAATGGGGAATTTTTATCACTAGTCATTTTGTCTGCCATGGGATTTTCTTGTGTAAATACTGATGAAAAAAAGTCATTTAGCATATTGGCTTTTTCCTCATCCTCATCCACCATTTCACCCAGACTATTTTTAAGGGGGCCAACACTATCATTTTTAGTTTCTTACTATTTACATAGTTAAAGAATATTTTGGGATTATTTTTTCTCTCTCTGGCAAGGAGTCTCTCTGTCTCAATCTTTGCTGCCTTGATTTGCTTTTTACAGAATTTATTTAATTTTCTGTATTTATTTATTTAACATGTACTGCAATGCGTGAGAACTGTCAGTTTTAGGGTATGTGCACACGTCAGGATTGCATCAGGATTTTGTCAGGATTTTTCATCAGTATTTGTAGCCAAAACCAAGAGTGGGTGATAAATACAGAAGTGGTGCATATGTTTCTATTATAGTTTTCCTCTAATTGTTCCACTCCTGGTTTTGGCTACAAATACTGATGAAAAATCCTGACAAAATCCTGACAAAATCCTGACGTGTGTAAATTACTGGCTGCTGAGTCCAACAGGCCACTCTACCTGGCAGACCTGGAGGTCTACATGTGACCTCTGGCTGCCATGATAACGCTCGGCTCACCTGTGATTACATTAAAGGTGCACCGGTGAGGGATTGCAGCAGCATCTAGAAGATAACAAATGGTTAACATCATGGGGACCTGATCTAATCAGGTCCCGATGATGTCACCTGTCAGAGCTATAGCTCTTTACCAAAATCGCAGGGTTCTGCGAGACCGCAGACCATTGAAAAACGTTGCCACTGCACAAAGCCCAGCAGGCTCCAATGTTTATCTACAGTGGACGGTCATGTGGTGGTTAAACCACTTCTTGATGACCATCTTCACAGTGCTGTATAAGGTTTATCTAATGCTTTGAAACATTTTTGTACTGTTCTCTAAGTGATATCTTCCACAATGAGATCCCTTTGCTGTGTTGTAAGCTGTTTACGAAAAATTACTTTTTGCTGTAATTTTTTTGCTGTAAAATGTAACCAAGAACTAAAGCGCTAAACTTGCTATGGAATTAATGAGAATCACCAGAAATTATGGAGTCTGTTCCCTGTCTATTTACCATGAGTGTAAATGTGATTGCCTAATTCTGAACAGTCACGTCCCAAATTATAAGAAGTTGTTCACGTTTATTTTATTTAGTTTTGTGGTTTTTACTTATTTTCACCCTCAAATTGATTCAAGTTTGTTTCTCAATCGATTTGTACCGATTATAGGTGATGTTAAAGGTGGAAAAATTCTGAAATACCTTATATACTCGAGTATAAGCCGACCCCCCTAATTTTGCCACAAAAAAACTGGGAAAACCTATAAGCCTAGGGTGGGAAATGCAGCAGCTACCGGTAAATGTCCAAAGTAAAAATAGATACCAATAAAAGTAAAATTAATTGAGACATCAGTAGGTTAAGTGTTTTTGAATATCCATATTGAATCAGGAGCCCCATATAATGCTCCATACAGTTTATGATGGGCCCCATAAGATGCTCCATAAAGATTATGATGGGCCCCATAAGATGCTCCATATTAAAATATGGCCCATATAATGCTGCACATAGGTTAATAATGGGCCCATAAGATGCTCCATAGACACATTTGCCCCATATAATACTGCACAAATGTTGATTATGGCCCCATATAATGCTGCACAAATGCTGATTATGGCCCCATAAGATGCTCCATAGAAATATTTGCCCCATATACTGTTGCTGTGAATACAAAATAAATAAATAAAAAAAATTGCATACTCACCTCTTGTCGCACAGGCCCCCGGCACTTGCATTATTCACCTGTCCCCGTTCCACCGCCGGGTGCCGCTCCGTCTCCTACGTCCTCTGCACTGAAGATCAGGCCGGAGGGCGGCGCTCACACTAATCGCCTCATCGCACCCTCTGACCTGAGCGTCACAGCCAGAGGACGCGGAAGACGGAGCGGCGCCCGGCGGTGGAACAGGGAGAGGTGAATATCGCGCAATGCTCTCCCTCCCCGTTATACTCACCTGCTCCCGGCGCGGTCCCTGGCAGCTTCTTTGATGGTCTCCGGGCGCTGACAGCTTCTTCCAACGTTGACTGGGCACCCGCTCATTACAGTAATGAATATGTGGCTGCACCCCTATGGGAGTGGAGTCGCGTCCTTATTCATTACTTTAATGAGTGGGTGCCCGCTCAAAGCTGGAAGAAGCTGTCAGTGCCCGGAGACAATCAGGGAAGCTGCCATGGACAGTGCAGGGAGCAGGTGAGTATGTGACAGCCGCCGCTCCCCCTCCTCCGCCGACAATGACTCTAGTATAAGCTGAGAGGGACACTTTCAGCCTAAAAAAATGGGCTGAAAATCTCAGCTTATACTCGATTATATACGGTAATTCTTTTTGGTATGATTTTTTTTTTTTGCCTGGTATTTTAGAAGGGGTGTGTAGACTTTTTATATCCACTGTATACACTGAGCGTGTACATGGACTGACCTATACCAAGAAGTAATTCTTTAGGAGTACCAGTATCCGGTTTTCTTTTTCTGGTAGATGTTGGGCAATTTCTTGAAGCATGAATCAGTTTGTCTGATGATATTCATGGCACGTGCGCCGAATCTGCCACCTTGAAGAACCTGTATACATTATCCCTGGCTGACATTATGCTTCTTTATGCCTTGTCTTCAGGTTTGAGGACACTTTGTTTCGCTGTAGCTGCTATTCCTGACGGTGTCTATGAAGAATGGCTCAATGTGTATCTCCGAGCCTCCACCTCCCTACAGAACAGGGCTCTGAAGCTGGAAGAGTGCTATGAACTGATCGAAAAGGTAAATGATTGTGTTCAAGGGTATTCCCGTCTGGCTCTACAGTATTTATTGGTTCTGGCACAACCATTGTGCACAGAAACAAAATGTTAACCCTCAATAAGAAAAATGAAAGTTAATCGACATTCTGTATATACTCGAGTATAAGCCGACCTGAGTATAAGCCGACCCCCCCTAATTTTGCCACAAAAATCTGGGAAAACTTAATGACTCGAGTATAAGCCTAGGGTGAAAAATGGAGCAGCTACCAGTAAATTTCAAAAGTAAAAATAGATACCAATAAAATTAAAATTGAGACATCAGTAGGTTAAGTGTTTTTGAATATCCATATTGAATCAGGAGCCCCATATAATGCTCCATACCGTTCATGATGGGCCCCATAAGATGCTCCATATTAAAATATGCCCCATACAATGCTGCACAAATGCTGATTATGGCCCCATAAGATGCTCCATACAGACATTTGCCCCATACAATGCTGCACAAATGCTGACTATGGCCCCATAAGATGCTCCATAGAGATATTTGCCCCCATATAATGCTGCACATGGCCCCATAAGATGCTCCATAGAAATATTTGCCCCATATGCTGTTGCTGCGATTTAAAAAAAAAAAAAAAAACATACTCACCTCTAGTCGCTCAGGCCCCCGGCACTTGCTATACTCACTTTTCCCGTTCCACTGCCGAGTGTCGCTGTGTCTTCCCCGTCCCTAATCTTGCCATCGTGACCTCTGACCTTAGCGTCAGTGCAGAGGACGTTGAAGACACAGCGGCACTGATGGTGGAACAAGGAACAGCTGAATATAGCGCACTGCCCCCGGCGTACTCGCCTGCCCCCCGCGCGGTCCCTGCACGTCCCTGGTTCTCCGAGCATCGGCTGCTTCTTCCTGTGTTGAGCGGTCACATGGTACCCCTCATTACAGTAATGAATATGCGGCTCCACCCCTATGGGAATGGAGTGGGGTTCATATTCATTACTGTAATGAGCGGTACCATGTGACCGCTCAATACAGGAAGAAGCTGTCAGCGCCCGGAAAAGCAGGGACGTGCAGGGACCGCGTCGGGAGCAGGTGAGTAGTATTAGACAGCAGCCGCTCTTCCTCCCCTGCCGACCCCTGGGAATGACTCGAGTATAAGCCGAGAGGGGCAATTTCAGCCTAAAAAATGGGCTGAAATTCTTGGCTTATACTCGAGTATATACAGTATATATGGTCGCTTCAGGTCTGACCACTAGGAGACCCAGCAGTCATAAGAACTGGGGTCTCAAAAGTACCGTGTGAATGAAGCACGTTATGGACCAGTAACAGCGGAGCTGACACATTCTCAGTAAACTCGATTTCTCACACCCGGACCCTCGGCAATCGTATAGTTATCATCCATCCTGTGGATAATAAAATAAACAAAGACTGCTTTTTCATATAAAAGTCCAAAAGGTGGCAGATCAGAGGTGGTTTGTCCTTACATTATAGTATTTACCAGGCATGATATAGTAGTCACATCGTTATGAATACAATTAATATTGTTGAATTGGTTTAGGCTCTTTACTTTTGGTTCTTCTACTTTTGATGGTAAAATGTGCTGAGTCTGCAGCACTATAGCAGAATCCAAATGGAAATCCTGCTAAACTCTTTAGGTCAATGAGATTTTTTTTACATGTTCAACAGAGCAGGTGATTATGTCCTTTAATGTTTAAATGCCAGTTCCTTGACAATGTACTAAGCTGAATTGAAGTAGTTTTTGTTTTTCTTTTAATTAATTAATTCTGAAACTATTCTACGTGTACCACTGGATGGGAGCCCTTAGAACTGCCTCTTCCATGATTGCATTCAATGCTCCTCTGTTGATTAGCTGTCGTGTCACGATCTCATGTAACATCGTTCCTCGCGGGCTACTCAAGAGAAGTACCGTGGATGCCATGAAGTATGAGTTGATATATTACTGTTATTTATTTGCCCTTTTCAATCTCAAAATTCATGGATTTCTCCTCATTTGGGTCTTGAGATCAAATTACTTTCTTCTTCATGAAGATCACCATCCAAGCTACCAGAACTTTTCATCTGATGAATCTGCATAGAATTTATCACAGGTGTTCTTCATAAGGGTAAAGAGTCTCCTATCCTAGTTACTGATGATGATTATACATCTCCTCTCATGTGATTGTAATGATAATTATGACCATTCACTTGGTCCTTATTTGCTCATTTAGAACATGCAGAGAAGAATCCAAAGGAGACAGAGATTTTCCTTTCTCCAGCTGTCCATGTTATGATGTGCTGATGCATCATGGGATTTAGAGAGTATAAAGAGAAGTAAAAAAGTATAGCTTGTTATAGACAGGTGGGGAGTATATTGATGGTGGAATAAATATCTGTCCTGCTTCTAGAAGTGCAATAAATTAATATTAACATGTCCTCTATTAATTATTGTAAATATTGCATAATCATAAAAAAATAAACTTTGTTTCCCATTTACATGCTATTGAAAAAACCCAGTGCTACCAAGTGTTTTTCGACTTGTGTAGTGACATGCTGGTGGACACTTACATTCAGTAACTCTCCCCGCACCAGTTCTGTGCACATCAAGCAACCACTAGAAATAGCAAACGAGCATAAACCGATTTCTATTGGCTTCACTGCAGAGAACTGGACGTAGGGAGGGTGACTGAGCATGTGTGTCCACCGGCCCTCAGTTCATTAGGAGGACATGACCATTACCATACACTTTGAACACCAGGTGGCGCTGTACTATGGAAGTAAATGTAATAACTAGTCACTAAATAAATTTTATTTTTTTCAAAATGTAAATAGCAAATATTATTTTTTTTTTTTATAGAACTTATATAGTGAATATAATATTAGATCAGCCAACCTCACCATTCTTTTAAAGCAAACTGCAGGTTTTTCCTTGTTTATTTGTAGAAAACATAACCTGTTTTTTGAGAACGTCGTGATAATGCCCTCCACAATATCATCCTAGCCAGGCTAGTCTGCTTTATACTAAAACAGTTCCTTACTAGTGATGAGCGAGCGTGCTGGGATAAGGTGTAATCCGAGCATGCTCGGGTGCTAACCAAGTATCTTCGACGTGCTCAAATAATATGTTCGAATCCCCTCGGCTTCTTGTCTCATGGCTGTTTGTTAGGCAATCCCTGCATGTGTTGATGCTGTCAAACAGCAGCGAGACATGCAGCCGCAGGGACTTGGACATACTGTCCAAGCACGCCGTAGTCACTCGGTTAGCACTCGAGCATGCTGAGATAACACCTTATAACGTTCGCTCATCCCTATTACTTACCTATTTATAATCCAGAATGCGCATATAACTTAGTGACACAAGTTACAATAAAGCGCGGCACCAAATACTTTCCATCTGCTTGTTAATTGTGCTGGTCCATCATTAATAAGGAATCTGTACTTCCAGATCTAGAGGCAGCATGCCGTCACTTCAGGACTCTGACCCACAAAACTTAGTGTCCTAAATAATTTAATGTGCAGAATAAATAAACCATTCCTCAGTCAGATGTTCTCCTCTGTGCTTCCCAGCATGAGTCCTGGATATCCCTAATATAAAATATTTATGCACTGAATTTGCGCCAACGCATTCATCCTCCGGTTAGTTTCTTTGCTCCAGATTAGTTTGTGCAGGGTCCCTATTCTACTGTATCCTCCTGGATGACGTGTTGTTTTTTTCCTCTGCTCCTTGTTTCTTCAAGGAAGTGCACCTGTCACTTTGTGCTTAGTCCCTTGCCTCATGTTCTTGTAACATCCCTGCCGGCATCACTGCATGGCCTTCCATCCCCCTCCTGCCTATTACATCTACTCCCTCACCCAGTGCCATGCTGTGAGATCTGTCTGCTGCCAGCTCCATTCCATGTGCTCCATGGCGGCCTGCTCTGTGTACACTTCCTGGCTGTGTGCATAGGGGGGCGGCGCCATCAACTCCGGATTCTTATTGAGACTGTGTGCACCTCCCTAAGGTGCTCCTGGCCAATAGCCTTGAGGCCTCTGGTACTTAAGGCATCTTCACCCATTGGAGGATGCCTGAGCAAACTATTTCCCTCAGTTAGCATTTGCTACTAAGCTGCCAGGTCGTGTCTGTTTCCTGTCTCAGAGGGCTGCAATACGCAGGCCATAATCTGTGTTCTGTTTGTGAATCCGTGTCCGTTTCTGTCTGAACTCTGGTCTATGTCCGTTCCTGTTCCTCCTTTGTCATTAGTAATTTCCCACTCTGCTGTGTGTACCTCCGCCTTATCTTTCTGCTCTGTTCGCCACTGTCTGTGGCTCTGTTTCTCTCTGCTCTGTTCTGCCACAACCTGTGGTTCTGTGTCTCTCAGCTTTGCTCTCTGCTCTGCACTCTGAGGCTTTGCTCTCTGTAACTTTGCTCTGCACTCTGTGGCTTTGCTCTGCACTCTGATCTTGCTTTTCACTCTGTGGCTTTGCTCTGCGGCTCCGCTGCTTGCGGTTCTACCTGGCTCCGCCTCCTGCGTTTCTGCACGTGGCTCCTTCACCTTCTCTGCTCTTAGCTCCGCCTTCACCTTCTCTGCTCTTAGCTCCGCCTTCTTCTCTGCTCTTAGCTCCGCCTTCTTCTCTGCTCTGCTCTTAGCTCCACCTCCTGTGGTTCTGATTTGCATCCGCTCTTGCTCTACCTCTGCTCAGCAACTTGCCGTACAGGTCTCCTCTACCTGTTTGTTTATATTTACCAGTCTGAACAGGTTCTTATGTTTCCATACACCCGCCTGTATACCAGCTCCTACCAGAGTATCAGCCCTGTCCACCTGTCTGCCAGTGCCAGCCGTGCCCGTTTGCCTGCCTGTATCTCCGTCAAGCCAGTCTGCCTGTACCCATCCGTCAGCCAGTGTCACAGCCGTGCCTGCCTGCCTGTGTCTTGTCCCCGGTGGGATCAGCATCCACAGTCAGACTCCACCCTGGAGTGGCACCTGGTAGCTTCCTATTGCACAAGTCTGACCTCACCATCAGAGGCTCCAGCAAACACCTAGGAAGCTACTTAGTTATGCCCCTTCCAGGGAAGTTTGGTCTGTGGTCCAGTGGGGCCACACCCCCAGACGCCTGCGCCAACCAGTCTCGGCGCGAGCGTTACAGTTCTCACCTGTTTGAGGTTTGCTTCTATAGTCTGCACAGTAAAAGCGTGCTCACCTGGATGGGGACTGGAAGCGCAGGCAGTTTTGCCTTTAGCATCTTGTTCTCCATGTCTTAGAACAACAGTAGTGTAACAGTAAATGGTGACGGCGACGTCATTCACGGATTTACACCTCCGATGCTCACAAACACTGCCTAATTCTCTGCATGCTGTCTGTTGTGTGTCTCTCAGTCGTCTGTCTCACAATTGGGTGATTTTTATATAATTAGTTAAATCACATTATTGTGGTTTCATAGGAGGCTTTAGGGAGCTGCGAAGTTGTATCTTTTCATTAGAAACACTTGTATCTGTGTTTGTATAACGAAGTATAAGGCAGTCCTCTTTGGGACTTATTAAATGATTTCTGTATTCCGGAATTAAAGAGGTGGGACACTTGTAGTGCTGGTTTCCGCCACTAGGTGAACGTTTCCAGAACCCTTCTGAGTCACTATAACAGCAGACATGGTTGAAGAGGGTTGCGTCTGGCTCCAGGGATTTTTTTTTAACTAGTTGTTCAATCAAACTTTTGCCTATTTTGTAATGGCTGACTCACACAAACCGTTTTGGGCTACAAAGTTTTGTCTCCTACTAGGAAAAAAAAACAAAAGAAAACATCACCGTTCTTGAGAGGCAATCTTGTTTCATCCTCCAATCAAATTTGCAGGCACGATTTCCATAAAAGCCAAGTCTACTCCATGAGTTGAGCAATGATCCAATGGCAATTTCCCAGAACGGCTTGACAAATTTTTTTTGTTACATTTTCATCAGTTCGGGCGGTCGAAATATGTTCAGGGCGACATTGATCAGTAATTGACATTTCACCTTCTTCAAAGCTAAATAAACTTCTGTTTTACTCGGGGCAGCTTACTTGATGTTCGTAGCATAACAGTTTCTGATGGGTTTTTTTTTTCTTTTTTTCACTCAAAGAATATAAAACATCATAGCCACACGTTAATCACTCATCAGAGCCAAAAGAAATAATGACTCATTGAAGAAAAAAAAAATTGCTGAAGCCAAAGGCAACCTTCTCCTCCAGTCAGCTGGTATACTGACTCAGAAGGGTTCTGTACATTCACCTAACAGCGGAAGCCGCTGCTGTAAGTGCATCGCCCTTCAGACATCGATTCCTTTTTCTTTTGGGTGCATTCTCATACTGGTCCTTTCCTACCATAGCAGTAGACTTTAAGAAATATGTCTTGTATGTGAGAAACAAACAATGTATGTGTGAATATGTGTATGTATATATGTGTGTGTATACAGTAATACCTTACCTTACGAGTTTAATTCGTTCTGTGACCGAGCTCCTAACTCCATTTGCTCGTATAGGAAATTACATATCCCCATTAAAAGAATTGAAATACTATTAGTCCATTCTAGCTCCCTAAAAACCAAATCAGAAGTCACTTGGTTAGTAAATTGAGTCCACCTGTGTGTAATTTATTCTCTGTATAACTTCAGCTGTTCTGTGAAGGTCTCAGAGGTTTGTTTGAGAACATAAGGGATCAAATAGCATCATGAAAACCAAGGAACACACCAGACAGGTCAGGGATAAAGTTGTCGAGAAGAATAAACCAGGGTTAAGTTATCAAAAAATAGCCCAGAGCACTGTTTAAAGGGAACCTGTCACCCCGTTTTTTGAGATTGACCTGACCAGCCTGATTGACAGGCGAAAACGGCGACTTTGGTAAGTTATTTCTCAGCATAGGTGGGGAATCGGGGTACACTACATACACTACAGTAACACACAGCGCAGGCCCTATTTAACAGTATTTATATCTCAATCTCAAAAAACGGGGGTGACAGGTTCCCTTTAATTCATCATCCAAAAATGGTAGGTTTGCAGTTATTTCTTCCAAGACATGGCCATCCACCCAAACTGACAACCCAAGGAAGGAGAGCACTAATTGGAGAAGCAGCCAATAGACCCATGGTCACTCTGGAGAAGTTGCAGAGATCCACAGCTCAGGTGGGAAAATCTATCCACAGGACAACTATCAGTTGTATTCTCCACAAATTTGGCCTCTATGGAAGTGGCAAGAAGAAAATAATTTCTGAAAACAAGCCATAAGAAGTCCTGTTTGTAGCTTGCAAAAAGCCATGTAGAGGGCACAGCTAGCACGTGGAATATGGTGCTCTGGTCAGATGAGACTAATGTGGATGATGTTTGTCTAAATGCAAAACACGATGTGTGGCAGAAAATTAACTTTCACGTAGCACTGAAAACACCATCCCCACCATCAAACATGGTGATAACCGCATCATGTTCTAGGGATGCTTTTCTTCAGCAGAGACTGGGAAGCAGGTCAGTATTGATGGGAAGATGAACGGAGCTTAACACAGGGCAATCCTGGAGGAAAACCTGTTAGAGGCTGCTAGAGACTTGAGACTAGGGCGTTGATTCACGGTCTGACAGGTAAACGACCATAAACCTACTGTCAGAGCTACAACGGATGGTTTAGATCAAAGCATATTCTATGTGTGTGAATGGCCCAGTCAGTCCAGACCTAAATCCTAGTGAGAATCGCTGTTCAGACACTCGTCATCCAATCTCACTGAGCTAGTGTGTAAAGAAGAACAGACAAAAATGTCAGCTCTAGATGTTCAAAGGTAGAAGTGCCAGACCCCAAAAGACTTGCAGCAGTAATTGCAAAGTATTGACTCAGAGACCGCGTGGAGGTTATTGGCTTATATGCCGATGATATGGTAATATTCATGGATGACGTAGAGGAGACACTGCCGCATGTGATCACCACCATAAATAGATTTAGTAAATGCTCGGGATTGTATATAAATTGGGACAAATCCGCCTTGATGCCCCTCTCCCATGTTTCAGCAGATCATCTTAAAGAGCTATCCTTATTGCCAGTGGTGTCCCACTTTAAATATTTATGATAATTATACCCAAATACAGGAGATTTGACCTACAATTTAATGTCCTCCTGCTATTGGATCTAGTCAAGCATAAATTTGCGGTGTGGAGTAAATTACCCTTGTCTGTTTCTGGTCACATAAATCTGATCAAGATGATATTACTCCCAAGCTCAATTATTCCCTTCACAGAGCAGTTCCTGTTCCCAGATCCTTTTTTTCAAATCTAAATTCGTTAATCTCATCCTTTATATGGGGGAAAGCCAGGCCTAAACTTAAATTATCTACTTTACATAGATCCAAGCAAATGGGAGGTGTGGCGCTACCTGACTTTTTCCTGTATTATTTGGCCGGACAACTTAGGGCTCTGGGTAAGTGGATGCCTGGGGGTCATTTACCAAACTCGGAGAGTCATCTGGCCCACGCTGCCAAGCTTGATTGCCCGTTAGGCTTTTTAGAAATTGATAGACCCAACACCTCTAAATTATTACCGCTTCTCCCCTTTTTGAGATTGGTTTGGAAGCAGGTGAAAAGGGCCATTCATTTTGAAGGTGGTATAGCCGAAATGCCATTATGGAATATGTACTTCCCGGAGCTACTGAATCACCCATTTACTCTATTCTGGACCTCATGCGGTGTTTTCATTAATAATTTGTATGAGCAGGGCGTCTTAATGTCTTTCGAACAGTTACAGACTAAGTATGATATCCCAAGGCCCCAATTCTTCCGTTATCTGCAACTCAGATCAGCAATACAATCGTACATGCGCAGAGTAAATGCCGTGCTAATAATATCATCCCTTCCATTAATAGGGATCCTTAAATCACAGGGGCCCGGGGTCTTATATCCACACTGTACACTCATATGCTGTCCGTAAGTGCGGACTCGGCGGTATTGCCGGTTAACCCCTTCATGACCCAGCCTATTTTGACCTTAAAGACCTTGCCGTTTTTTGCAATTCTGACCAGTGTCCCTTTATGAGGTAATAACTCAGGAACGCTTCAACGGATCCTAGCGGTTCTGAGATTGTTTTTTCGTGAAATATTGGGCTTCATGTTAGTGGTAAATTTAGGTCAATAAATTCTGCGTTTATTTGTGATAAAAACGGAAATTTGGCGAAAATTTAGAAAATTTCGCAATTTTCACATTTTGAATTGTTATTCTGTTAAACCAGAGAGTTATGTAACACAAAATAGTTAATAAATAACATTTCCCACATGTTTACTTTACATCAGCACAATTTTGGAAACAAAATTTTTTTTTGCTAGGAAGTTATAAGGGTTAAAATTTGACCAGCGATTTCTCATTTTTACAACGAAATTTACAAAACCATTTTTTTTAGGGACCACCTCACATTTGAAGTCAGTTTGAGGGGTCTATATGGCTGAAAATACCCAAAAGTGACACCATTCTAAAAACTGTACCCCTCAAGGTACTCAAAACCACATTCCAGAAGTTTATTAACCCTTCAGGTGCTTCACAGCAGCAGAAGCAACATGGAAGGAAAAAATGAACATTTAACTTTTTAGTCACAAAAATTATCTTTTAGCAACAATTTTTTTATTTTCCCAATGGTAAAAGGAGAAACTGAACCACGTACGTTGTTGTCCAATTTGTCCTGAGTACGCCGATACCTCATATGTGGGGGTAAACCACTGTTTGGGCGCACGGCAGGGCTTGGAAGGGAAGGAGCGCCATTTGACTTTTTGAATCAAAAATTGGCTCCACTCTTTAGCGGACACCATGTCACGTTTGGAGAGCCCCCGTGTGCCTAAAAATTGGCGTTCCCCCACAAGTGACCCCATTTTGGAAGCTAGACCCCCCAAGGAACTTATTTAGATGCCTAGTGAGCACTTTAAACCCTCAGGTGCTTCACAAATTGATCTGTAAAAATGAAAAAGTACTTTTTTTTCACAAAAAAATTCTTTTCGCCTCAATTTTTTCATTATCACATGGGCAATACGATAAAATGGATCATAAAATTTGTTGGGCAATTTCTCCCGAGTACGCCGATACTTCATATGTGGGGGTAAACCACTGTTTGGGCACACGGCAGGGCTCGGAAGGGAAGGCGCGCCTTTTGACTTTTTGAATGGAAAATTAGCTCCAATTGTTAGCGGACACCATGTCGCGTTTGGAGAGCCCCTGTGTGCCTAAACATTGGAGCTCCCCCACAAGTGACCCCATTTTGGAAACTAGACCCCCCCAAGGAACTTATCTAGATGCATATTGAGCAGTTTAAACCCCCAGGTGCTTCACAGACGTTTATAACGCAGAGCCATGAAAATAAAAAATAATTTTTCTTTCCTCAAAAATGATTTTTTAGCCTGGAATTTCCTATTTTGCCAAGGGTAATAGGAGAAATTGGACCCCAAATGTTGTTGTCCAGTTTGTCCTGAGTATGCTGATACCCCATATGTGGGGGTAAACCACTGTTTGGGCGCACGGCAGGGCTCGGAAGGGAAGGCACGCCATTTGGCTTTTTAAATGGAAAATTAGCTCCAATCATTAGCGGACACCATGTCACGTTTGGAGAGCCCCTGTGTGCCTAAACATTGGAGATCCCCCAGAAATGACCCCATTTTGGAAACTAGTCCACCAAAGGAACTAATCTAGATGTGTGGTGAGGACTTTGAACCCCCAAGTGCTTCACAGAAGTTTATAACGCAGAGCCATGAAATTAAAAAAAAAAAATATTTTCTCAAAAATGATCTTTTAGCCTGCAATTTTTTATTTTCCCAAGGGTATCAAGAGAAATTTGACCCCAAAATTTGTTGTCCAGTTTCTCCTGAGTACGCTGATACCCCATATGTGGGGGTAAACCACTGTTTGGGCACATGCCGGGGCTCGGAAGTGAAGTAGTGACGTTTTGAAATGCAGACTTTGATGGAATGCTCTGTGGGCGTCACGTTGCGTTTGCAGAGCCCCTGATGTGGCTTAACAGTAGAAACCCCTCGCAAGTGACCCCATTTTGGAAACTAGACCCCGAAAGGAACTTATCTAGATGTGTGGTGAGCACTTTGAACCCCCAAGTGCTTCATAGAAGTTTATAATGCAGAGCCGTGAAAATAATAAATACGTTTTCTTTCCTCAAAAATAATTATTTAGCCCAGAATTTTTTATTTTCCCAAGGGTTACAGGAGAAATTGGACCCCAAAAGTTGTTGTTCAGTTTCTCCTGAGTACGCCGATACCCCATGTGTGGAGGTAAACCACTGTTTGGGCACACGTCGGGGCTCAGAAGGGAAGTAGTGACTTTTGAAATGCAGACTTTGATGGAATGGTCTGCGGGCGTCACGTTGCGTTTGCAGAGCCCCTGGTGTGCCTAAACAGTAGAAACCCCCCACAAGTGACCCCATTTTAGAAACTAGACCCCCCAAGGAACTTATCTAGATATGTGGTGAGCACTTTGAACCCCCAAGTGCTTCACAGACGTTTACAACGTAGAGCCGTGAAAATAATAAATCATTTTTCTTTCCTCAAAAATGATGTTTTAGCAAGCATTTTTTTTATTTTCACAAGGGTAACAGGAGAAATTGGACCCCAGTAATTGTTGCGCAGTTTATCCTGAGTATGCTAGTACCCCATATGTGGGGGTAAACCACTGTTTGGGCACACGTCAGGGCTCGGAATTGAGGGAGCACCATTTGACTTTTTGAATACGAGATTGGCTGGAATCAATGGTGGCGCCATGTTGCGTTTGGAGACCCCTGATGTGCCTAAACAGTGGTAACCCCTCAATTCTACCTCCAACACTAACCCCAACACACCCCTAACCCTAATCCCAACTGTAGCCATAACCCTAATCACAACCCTAACCCCAACACACCCCTAACCACAACCCTAACCCCAACACACCCCTAACCCTAACCACAACCCTAATTCCAACCCTAACCACAACCCTAATTCCAACTGTAGCCATAACCCTAATCACAGCCCTAACCCCAACACACCCCTAACCCTAATCCCAACTGTAGCCATAACCCTAATCACAACCCTAACCACAACCCTAATTCCAACCCTAACCCTAAGGTTATGTGCCCACGTTGCGGATTCGTGTGAGATTTTTCAGCATCATTTTTTAAAAATCCGCAGGTAAGAGGCACTGTGTTTTACCTGCGGATTTTCCGCGGATTTCCAGTGTTTTTTGTGCGGATTTCACCTGCGGATTCCTATTGAGGAACAGGTGTAAAACGCTGCGGACTCCGCACAAAGAATTGACATGCTACGGAAAATACAACGCAGCGTTTCCGCGCGGTATTTTCCGCACCATGGGCACAGCGGATTTGGCTTTCCATATGTTTACATGGTACTGTACACCTGATGGAACACTGCTGCGAATCCGCAGCGGCCAATCCACTGCGGATCCGCAGCCAAATCCGCACCGTGTGCACATGGCCTAATTCTAAAGGTATGTGCACACGCTGCGGAAAACGCTGCGGATCCGCAGCAGTTTCCCATGAGTTTACAGTTCAATGTAAACCTATGGGAAACAAAAATCGCTGTACACATGCTGCAGAAAAACTGCACGGAAACGCAGCGGTTTACATTCCGCAGCATGTCACTTCTTTGTGCGGATTCCGCAGCGGTTTTACAACTGCTCAAATAGAAAATCGCAGTTGTAAAACCGCAGTGAAATGCGCAGAAAAAACGCGGTAAATCCGCCATAAATCCGCAGCGGTTTAGCACTGCGGATTTATCAAATCCGCAGCGGAAAAATCCGCAGAGGACCAGAATACGTGTGCACATACCGAAACCCTAACCTAACCCTACCCCTAACCCTACCCCTAACCCTACCCCTAACCCTAGCCCTAACCCTAGCCCTAACCCTAGCCCTAACCCTACCCCTTAACCTACCCCTAACATTAGTGGAAAAAAAAAATTCTTTATTTTTTTTATTGTCCCTACCTATGGGGGGGACAAAGGGGAGGGGGGTCATTTATTATTTTTTTTATTTTGATCACTGAGATAGATTATATCTCAGTGATCAAAATGCACTTTGAACGATTCTGCCGGCCGGCAGATTCGGCGGGCGCACTGCGCATGCGCTTGCCATTTTGGAAGATGGCGGCGCCCGGGGAGAAGACGGACGGACCCCGGCAGGATCGGTAAGTATGATAGGGGGGAGGGATCGGAGCATGGGGGGGTGAATCGGAGCGCGGGAGGGGTGGAACGGAGCACGGGGGGGGGTAGAACGGAGCACGGGGGGGTGGAACGGAGCACGGAGGGGGGTGGATCGGAGTGCAGGGGGGGTGATTGAAGCACGGGGGGAGCGGAGCACAGGACAGAGGGGAGCCGGAGCAGTGTACCGGCCAGATCGGGGGCTGGGGGGGCGATCGGTGGGGTGGGGTGGGGGCACATTAGTATTTCCAGCCATGGCCGATGATATTGCAGCATCGGCCATGGCTGGATTGTAATATTTCACCCATTATAATAGGTGAAATATTACAAATCGCTCTGATTGGCAGTTTCACTTTCAACAGCCAATCAGAGCGATCGTAGCCACGAGGGGGTGAAGCCACCCCCCCTGGGCTAAACTACCACTCCCCCTGTCCCTGCAGATCGGGTGAAATGGGAGTTAACCCTTTCACCCGATCTGCAGGGACGCGATCTTTCCATGACGCCACATAGGCGTCATGGGTCGGATTGGCACCGACTTCATGACGCCTACGTGGCGTCAAAGGTCGGGAAGGGGTTAAGGAAAAATGGAAACTCCTAATTCCTGATCTTCAAGATGAGGACTGGGAGACAATTCTTGAATCCCCATCTAGGGTGTCCCCTTCGGCCAACAATAAGATGATCCAACTATATATATAATACATCAATCATATTTAACCCTGGCACGACTATTTAAAACGGGCTGGACAAACTCTTCAGAATGTCGGAGATGCCATATAGGGGAAGCAGATTTTTTACATATTGTCTGGGGATGTCCAGTTATTCAATCCTTTTGTAGTGAGGTGACCTCACTAATCGTTACATATCCCCGTTCCTTTGAACCCATTAATATGTTTATTCGGGGTGCTGGAAGAAGAGACGTGGGGGGGGGCACCATGTTCAAATTTGTTTTGAGAGAAACTCTTTTTCTGGCAAGGAAAATACCGGTAGCTTTGCGCTGGATGGGAAACAATCACCCATCCCTTAGGGCCTGGATTGATCTGGTGAATTAAGTTATACCTTATGAACGCACATTATACCAGAATAGGGGCTGCATGGGAAAATTTGATAAGATCTGGGATATATGGATCTCATCATACCTCACCATGTCACCACGGGACAGATAGCCTTGCCTCATTATAATAAATGGTAGAATTCTAAATTGGTTCGCGCCTCGTTTCAACATTTAAACACAAAATGGAATTTTTTTTGGCAGCAAGACCGTTTGAGTTTTAGTACAGGTCCGTGGACATACTGTATTACTTTACGTTTTCTGAGACTGGGTCTATGTCCCAAGATATGTGCTGATATGACTTGTGCTATACATTTGTACTGGCTTGGTTGCAATCAACATGTATGTCTTAGGCTTCTTTCACACTTCCGTCAGTATGGGGCCGTCACAATGCGTCGGCGCAACGTACCGACAGACGTTGTGAAAATTCGGCACAACGGGGGCAGCGGGTGCAGTTTTTCAGCGCATCCGCTGCTCATTGTAAAGTCCCGGGGAGGAGGGGGCGGAGTCTCGGCCACGCATGCGCGGTAGGAAATGCTGGATCTAACGCACGAAAAAACGTTCCCTTGAACGTTTTTTCGATACGACGGTCCGCCAAAACACGACACATCCAGTGCACGACGGACACGATGTATGGCCATGCGATCCGTCGGCAATACAAGTCTATGGGAAAAAAACGCATCCTGCGAGCACATTTGCAGGATGCGTTTTTTCCCAAAACGACGCATTGCGACGGAGGCCAAACGACGCAAGTGTGAAAGTAGCCTTATTGTTCTTTGTTCTTTTGATGTTTAATAAACTAATTTAAAAAAAAAGTATTGACTCAGACGGGAACTGAATACAAATGAACGTCCGTTTTCAGATTTATATTTTTAAAACCCTTCCTTAAAGGGAATCTGTCACCCCATTTTTGGCCTATAAGCTGCGGCCACTGGCTTCAGGGGTTTATCTACAGCATTCTGGAATGCTGTAGATAAGCCCCCGATGTAACCTGAAAGATGAGAAAAAGAGGTTATACTATACTCACCCAGGGGTGGTCCCGTTGTGGTCCGGTCCAATGGGTGTCGCGGTCCGGATCCAGCGCCTCCCATCTTCATACGATGACGTCCTCTTCTTTGCTTCCTGTCGTGGCTCCTGCGCAGGTGCACTTTATCTGCCCTGTTGAGGGCAGAGCAAAGTACTACAGTACTTTGCCCCTGGGTGATACATCGGGGGCTTATCTACAGCATTACAGAAAGCTGTAGATAAGCCCCTGATGCTGGTGGCCGCAGCTTATAGGCCAAAAATGGGTTGACAGGTTCCCTTTAATCCTTCCATTTCCTTTACGCTTCACAAATACTTGCTACTTAACCTTTCTATATCACATAAAATCCAGATAAAAAACGATTAAACTTGTGGGTGTAATGTAAAAAATGTGTAAAAATTCATGCTCCAAAATTTGTAATCTATGAAAAATAACGTATCAAGCAAGAATATAGTAGTGAGTATAACGGATAGCTCATGGTAGGAAAACCTAATTTTACCAACTCTGTGGGTGATACGAAAGGTCCCGAAATCTCAGGCACATGATGTGCAGGAAAGGTGCAGCTTCAGTTATCAGACGCTTTTTCAGATTGCAATGCAAAAGGTAAGATGTCTTTCCACGATTACATTCGACTGCAGTGCGCACATTTCTATAAGTCTCACAGAATCACTTGAACATTGACTCAAGAATCACATCTGATCTGTGAACGTCTTGGTTCGTAACGACATGCCAAGAGGAGATATTTCATTTTTACCTGGACCTGGCAGCATCCTATTTATTTTTTAATCTGGATATGAGATTATCTTTGCTTGTAGTCTTTATTAAGAATAATAGTAATGAGAAATGCTCGTCATATTTCACCATTACACGGACCTTAGAGACCATAAAGCAGCTGCATAAATTAGATCCGTACTACAATTATTACTCCATAAAAGTCTAGAATTACCCAGAACCTGGGCACAGCGTCCTCTTTATTACTGGGTTTATTTATGCCGGAGTGTGAACTCTGTCATGTCCTGAGCTTATGCCTTTACTCATTTCCACGTTCCACAGCGGACCTGGTGTTATTGTAAAGCCTAATTTAATCAGGAGTCTGCACTATGTCGTACATTTCATCAGCACCGAAAGTGCGAACACCTGCCATTCTGAAATGGAAAAAAGACATTTTGCTCACTTTCATGTATTTGGCTGAGTTAACGAGACTTCCCGTGTGATGATCTGCGGTTCTAACCTTTAAAAATCACACTATATTCTCTTTTTTTTTATTATTTAAAGAAATTGGTACATGAACCCTCAGGGATTCAGTTCAAGGGCGCAGATCTTTACGTATGCTCTAACACTGACAAGGAAAACCCAATATCTGTCTTCTACCTGCTGCTTATGCTAGCAGAAATACAGTTGTGCTCAAAAGTTTGCCTCCTTGGCCTTTTTTCAGATAATATGAATTATAGCACCAAAACTTTTTCTCCACTCATGGTTAGTGGTTGGGTGAAGCCATTTATTGTCAAAATACTGTGTCTTCTCTTTTTAATTCATAATGACAACCCAAAACATCCAAATGACCCTGATCAAAAGTTCACATACCCCATTTCTTAATACCGTGAATTGCCCCCCCTAACATCAATGACTGCTTGATGTCTCTTGTGTTAGTTGTGGATGAGGTTCTTTATTTTCTCAGATGGTAAAGCTGCCCACTCTTCTTGGCAAAAAGCCTCCAGTTCCTGTAAATTCCTGGGCTGTCTAGCATGAACTGCAGGCTTGAGATCTCCCCAGAGTGGCTCAATGATATTGAGGTCAGGAGACTGAGATGGCCACTCCAGAACCTTCACTTTGTTCTGCTGTAGCCAATGACAGGTCTACTTGGATAGGATATGGACTTTTCCATCCACCATAGAATAGACCGACAACTTTGCTGGTCACTGGACTGGTGGGTACTGCTAGCCGGACCTGGCACTATACAGGCTTCTTTTATGTTACTTGCCGGTGGCCGGTCCTTACACGTGTTGGTTAAGAACATCAGTGTCATTCATCATCTGGGAACTGATCATACATTACAGATGACTCTAACCAACTTCGGGCATCTTAATACTGTTGGGGATACAGTACAAAGGAGAGAAAATGTCAAAATTGGGTCTTCCACACCCATTTTATGACCCTTGGTTAAAAAGTGCGAAATTGTTTCAACAGGATTCCTGCACAGTTCTCCTAGCACAGGGAGTGGGACCAACTAGGGTTGGCCACTTCTTCAAAGGAAATGTAGAGAAAGAAAATGATCTATTGTTTAAATTTGATCTTTGTGATAAAAGTATTAAAAAAAAAATCGAATGCTTTTTTTGGACTGTAACATCCAGTTGCTTCCCGAAATACACATGTACATTAGCAGCAATAGACCGACTCATACCCAACCTTTTGTATTGAAGCATCTAATGAGCGTGTGCAACGTGTAGTATGAAGGAAGGATCCTGTATTATCAGCGGTGAATAAGGGTGTTATCAGTCATAGTAATTATGCCTCTACTGATAAGAAAACTGATAATAAACGTTTCCTGAAAGGAAACAAATTTAAAGGGTGTTTCCCACGAACAAAGTTCACTTTAATAAATACGGTAGATCTTGGAATAATAATAAGATCCACTATTGGATGTGTGTAAATAAAATATTCCTGTGCTGAGATAATCTTATAAATGTGCCCCTGCTGTGTTCTGTGTAATGGCTGTGTCTGACCGTGCAGGAGCATGATCCGATCATATCACATCTCCTGGGCTAGGGGAAAAGCAAAAAATATATATGCAGGCATTAAAGCACGGGATCACAAATAATTTTTTGGGTGAGGAAAAATATTTCACTGCCTGTTTTTAAGCAATGTGTTACCTTGAAGAAACAATCAGCTGTGATCCTGTGCTGTAATGTCTGTATCCTCTCTTGCGTCCTCTCCCGCCCAGGAGCTGTGGTATGATCAGACCATGTTCCTGTACGGTCAGACACGGCCATTACACAGAACACAGCAGGGGCACATTTATAAGATTATCTCAGCACAGGAACATTTATTTTAACACATCCAATGTGGAAATTATTATTATTCCAAGATCTATTGATTAAAATCTTGATTAAAATTAACTTTGCCTGAAAACCCATCTGAAGCCTAAATGATCTCCATTGGCAAGTATGAAAATTACAAGATTTGATTTTGGTTTTATTTTTCTTTTTTAAATACATATCACGATATGAGAAAAAAAATGATTAAAAAATGTATTTCCCACAAATACCTGATTTAAACACAGGACATTTTCTGATACGTTTCCTCTAAGGGACTTGAAGCTGCCATGAGTTCTTCATGTTATCAAGCCCGATTGTCACATCAGGCCAAGCGGTTTTGAGTGTAACCACCGAATCCTAGCAGTCAGACCCCGTGTGGCCTGAACAGATCAGGACGTCTAAATAATAATAATTTTAGGCGATGGCCGTTATCTCAGATATATAGAATTGTCAAAAGGTTGAGGATTTTACAAATTTTAATAATGTAATGCAGAAAAATGCAGGTGTCCAAATTTTTTGAAAGAAGAAATATAAGCCAGCTCACCCGTTATGCATAAACCAAGCTTCAGGAGCACGGACCCGCTGTGTCCAGGCGTATAAAGTCCAAAAAAAGGAAGAGAATGTCCAGCTTCGCCGAATCCGTAAAAAAGATTTTTCTTTATTCACAAACTTTAAGCATAGAGGATACAGACTTCAGTACGAAACGAACCATATGGGTAAAAATCTCAACGCGTTTCTGGAGACTAAGCTCCCTTAATCATGACATGATGATGATGATGGTGTCATGATTAAGGGAGCTTAGTCTCCAGAAACGCGTTGAGATTCTTATCCATATGGTTCGTGCTGAAATCTGTACCCTTTGTGCTTAAAGTTTGTGAATAAAGAAAACTCTTTTTTACGGATGCGGTGAAGCTGGACATTCTCTTCCTTTTTTTTTTTGTCCAAATTTTTTGCCAAGAACTTGTGCTAGAAATCTCGTCCACAAGTTCACCCAGTGGCGGGAACTATTGATTTACCACTGGTACCAGCATCCAATATGGAAGTTGGCAGGTGGGCTTATTGATGGCATACCTTTATTAGTCATTTGTTCCAACTGTGATGGAACTTGTAAAAAAACAAAAAACGTTCCTTTGCAGAAGGTGCCTGTCCTCGTAAGCCAAAAATTGTGTGTTTGGACACCCTCATTATGTTCACTAGTTCTTGGCCATCATGGTCGGGGCCAATGCCAGCAAACGGTATTGTGACCGATAACCGTACAGGACTTTTCACATCTAGAATCGCCATAATGTGTAAACCTTCAATGTATTTTTCTTTTACCTTAGAACCTCCATTTACTCGGGGCAACAGCCATAGAAGATAAGCTACAGGACAACGTACCAGAAACCATTGAGACCCTGGTGAAAGCCGATATCAGAATCTGGATTCTAACGGGAGATAAGCAGGAAACCGCCATCAACATCGGTACAGTTCTGTCACCGTCGCACATTGCGCTACGCGACCTTCCATTATTTGTTTTATTTCCCGTTACCGTGACCGCATGACATGGGATTGATGGGTGACATTTGCAGAAAGAAAAGCAGATTTTGGAAGCTGATTGCTACAAATGTGTGACTTCACCAGGCAATAACACAGCACAGCTCTGTACTTTTCCTTCTTACAAAGTTCCCAGCCCTGGTGGAATTTTCGGTAAACATTGCTGTGTGCCGGATCCTAACCGTGTGTAAGATGTACCGTGTTGAGGTTCGGCTCCACTTGCAGGGTCCAGATGTCATCACAAGTATGCAATATTCTGAATCCCAACATTGTAAATCGTGCACACTGCTAGGATTCAGCCAGCTCCAATTGTACCCGAAAATTCCGCCCAGCCTGGACATCCCCTTTAACCACATGCCGTTACAGTGCTGCCTTTTCACAACCCACCGTAATAGAATGATCCACTTTCCCTTAGAATGTGGGCAGGTAATGAATCTTCACCCCGGGTTTGTGATCCTGCGGCTCCCTCTGCCTAACACCTGCTTTTAGCAAACACTATTCTCTACACGATCAAAGAATCACATGTACAAGTCCCTTGTGGGATTCATTAAAAAAAAACTTAGTTTTTTCCTTGGGAAGAAGAAAAAAAGTTATTTAACCCCTTAAGGACCAAGCTAATTTAGACTTAAGCCGGGCTTCTTGAAAAAAGAAAAAAAAAATGAAACAGAATTATAAAAAGAATATATTCATTACCAGACTGCCTGAGCTCACCGGGCAGGTTTGCAGCTAGTCGGCCTATACAGAAATCGTGTGTTCACCACTTCACATCTGGAGCTGAGCACTGCCCACCCGCATTCTGAGCCAGGACAGGGGTCGGTGACAGTTTTATGATAATGATTACACGCTTGATAAATCATAATTCTGTTGCCAAACAGAGGTGTAATGTTCTGGCGATACATCCCCTTCTGAGATGTCAGGTGCAGTATGGTCTTGTGGAGATCTACATGAATAAATACAATAATACAGCTTGTACCTTGCTTCCATAGTGCAAAAGTGAAGGTTTATAGATTTAGCTCCATTCATTCCCTATGAGGCTGCTCCGTTCATTCTCTGAGGCTGCTCCATTCATTCTCTGAGGCTGCTCCATTCATTCTCTGAGGCTGCTCCATTCATTCTCTATGAGGCTGCTCCATTCATTCTCTGAGGCTGCTCCATTCATTCTCTGAGGCTGCTCCATTCATTCCCTATGAGGCTGCTCCGTTCATTCTCTGAGGCTGCTCCGTTCATTCTCTGAGGCTGCTCCGTTCATTCTCTGAGGCTGCTCCATTCATTCTCTGAGGCTGCTCCGTTCATTCTCTGAGGCTGCTCCGTTCATTCTCTGAGGCTGCTCCATTCATTCTCTGAGGCTGCTCCGTTCATTCTCTGAGGCTGCTCCGTTCATTCTCTGAGGCTGCTCCGTTCATTCTCTGAGGCTGCTCCGTTCATTCTCTGAGGCTGCTCCGTTCATTCTCTGAGGCTGCTCCGTTCATTCTCTGAGGCTGCTCCGTTCATTCTCTGAGGCTGCTCCATTCATTCTCTATGAGGCTGCTCCATTCATTCTCTATGAGGCTGCTCCATTCATTCTCTATGAGGCTGCTCCATTCATTCTCTATGAGGCTGCTCCATTCATTCTCTGAGACTGCTCCATTCATTCTCTGAGGCTGCTCCATTCATTCTCTGAGGCTGCTCCATTCATTCTCTGAGGCTGCTCTATTCATTCTCTATGAGGCTGCTCCATTCATTCTCTGAGGCTGCTCCATTCATTCTCTGAGGCTGCCCCATTCATTCTCTGAGGCTGCTCCATTCATTCTCTATGAGGCTGCTCCATTCATTCTCTATGAGGCTGCTCCATTCATTCTCTGAGGCTGCTCCATTCATTCTCTATGAGGCTGCTCCATTCATTCTCTGAGGCTGCTCCATTCATTCTCTATGAGGCTGCTCCATTCATTCTCTATGAGGCTGCTCCATTCATTCTCTGAGGCTGCTCCATTCATTCTCTATGAGGCTGCTCCATTCATTCTCTGAGGCTGCTCCATTCATTCTCTATGAGGCTGCTCCATTCATTCTCTATGAGGCTGCTCCATTCATTCTCTGAGGCTGCTCTATTCATTCTCTATGAGGCTGCTCCATTCATTCTCTATGAGGCTGCTCCATTCATTCTCTGAGGCTGCTCCATTCATTCTCTATGAGGCTGCTCCATTCATTCTCTATGAGGCTGCTCCATTCATTCTCTATGAGGCTGCTCCATTCATTCTCTATGAGGCTGCTCCATCCATTCTCTGAGGCTGCTCCATTCATTCTCTATGAGGCTGCTCCGTTCATTCTCTATGAGGCTGCTCCATTCATTCTCTATGAGGCTGCTCCATTCATTCTCTATGAGGCTGCTCCATTCATTCTCTATGAGGCTGCTCCATTCATTCTCTATGAGGCTGCTCCATTCATTCTCTGAGGCTGCTCCATTCATTCTCTGAGGCTGCTCTATTCATTCTCTATGAGGCTGCTCCATTCATTCTCTATGAGGCTGCTCCATTCATTCTCTGAGGCTGCTCCATTCATTCTCTGAGGCTGCTCCATTCATTCTCTATGAGGCTGCTCCATTCATTCTCTATGAGGCTGTCGAGCACTTTGCTCTGCTTTATTCGGCAGCTCCATAGAGAATGATTGGAGCAGTGGTTGGTCATCAGATCCACCGCTGAATTTTACAATGGAGATAAGTGCCCCATCGGTGATTAAAAAATAAATAAAAATTCTGTACTGCCAGTTGGTTCTTTATTTTTTAACTTTCATTTATATGGGTGAACATTGAAATGTAAGAGTAGATTGGATCCATAGCGTCCATAACTGCAGAAATCCTAACAGGAGAAGTCATTAGAATCTCAGTCACACATTATGGGGTTTTGGGCCCAGAGCAGTAACTGGTCATAATTGTTCTCCACATGTTTGATCACTTTTCTGCCTTTTATAGTCTTGTGTAGTAATTAGTGGCATTTTCACAGCATACTTTAATGAGCTGTCCCATTAGGACAATCCCGGTTCACTCTGGAGGCTTCTGTGCAGCCGTGTATTAATTAAATGGTCTTTATCCTCGTAAAATACATGACACTGGGTGTTGGGTAAATATAGTAAAATAACTTAATCTTGCAGTCCTCACATAATTAATTCTTTCCGTATTAAAGGACACTGAAAATGTAATGGCTCTTAGAATAGAATTGCAGGTTTAACCCCTTAGTGACGGAGCCAAATTTTTGAAATCTGACCAGTGTCAATTTATGTGGCTCTGGAACACTTCAACAAATCCCAGTGATTTTGAGATTGTTTTTTCGTGACACATTATATTTTATGTTAATAGTAAATTTAGGTTGATATGTTTTGTGTTTATTTATAAAAAATATCAGAAATTTGAGAAAAATGTTAAAAAATTAGCAATTTTCAAAGTTTCAATGATTATCCCTTTACTCCAGATGGTCATACCACAGCAAACCATAAATAAATAAAATTTCCCACATGTCGGCTTTACATCAGCACCATTTGTAAAATGTTCTATTATTTTGTTAGCATTTTAGGAGGTTTAAAAATGTAGCAGTAATTTTTCATTTTTTTCAAGAAAATTTACAAAATTTATGTTTCTAGGGACCTATCCATGTTTAAAGTGCCTTTAGGGGTCCCATATATTGGGAAACCCCCAAAAGTGATACCATTTTAAAAACAGCGCCCCCTGACATATTGAAAACTGCTGTCAGGTAGTTTATTAACCCTTCAGGTGCTTTTCAGGAATTAATGCAAAGTGGCACAGATAGGACCACCCACTGGAACTCTAAGCCAGTCTGTGACTCACCGCTTTCCCTGTATGAGCATGCATACACAATTGGGGGTCATTAAGTGATAGGACCACCCATTTGACCTCTCGGCTGAGAATGAGCAGGGATTTATATGAACAGGACACAGGTTGGGGCTTGCTCCCACTTGTGATTAAATTGGACGAATGCAATTCGATTAAAAATCTGATTGCATTCGTACCAATTTAATCCCGTGCTTCTGATCTCAATGGTGTTGTTTTTTTTTTTTTTCTCCTGCTCCTATCAGATCGCGATCGACAGGAACAAAACGCAGCATGGTGTGATGGCATGCCAAATTCGGCTGACTCGCACCCATACAAGTTTATGGGTGTGTGTGAATCCTCGCCCTGCACTCTGATATCACCCGAGTGCACTGCAATACCCACCGGCAGCAGAGGAGATGGAGAGATGAATTTCTCAATCTCATGCTGTGATTCTCTTATGTGAAAGGATGGGAGCACAGTAGCCTGACACTCGGCTCACACTCGCAGCAGAGCAGGGGCCGAGGGTCATTAGTATATCACATGAGATGCTATACG
Source organism: Ranitomeya imitator (assembly GCF_032444005.1). Classification (NCBI taxonomy): domain Eukaryota; kingdom Metazoa; phylum Chordata; class Amphibia; order Anura; family Dendrobatidae; genus Ranitomeya; species Ranitomeya imitator. Next base: position 1,140,262,577 of record NC_091282.1, read on the forward strand.
CTAATGTGACGGCCTTATACTGGATACTTTCCTACAATACTATATATCAGTCTACCCAGCATCTCCTGCTTTATTACATGATGCTTAATGGTTGCTTTGTTTGCTCTACATGACGGGTCCCCTTTATAGTTGATAATTCATCTTGTAATGCATATTTAGTGCTTTTCTGTGTTTCTGCACCGTGTACCTCTGCAGTATTATTCAGTGGCCAGTAGGTGGCACTGTTGCTGTATACTCTGATTATTGCCGGGCTGTAAAGTGAGCTGCTTCTAGTGTGTACTAGTGTAGATCGCAACCAATCACTGCAAGCTGTATGCAGCATATACTACAATGACACGGTGATTATAACAGTGGGGTTTCCTAAACTGGATCTAGTGGCTGCACTGATCATTTGATGTGCACATACTTTGTAATATAGTCTGGTGCTGCTGCCTATTTCCATCAATCCAGGGATAAGTTATGATGCATAGTGCACAGTAACCCCCTGCTCATATGCCCTGTTACTTTGTGTAGCCATGTTCCATGGTCGTTCCTCACTTTTTTTCTCTTGCCTTGACATATGACAAGATGAGTGGATGGAAGATTATGCGCATTGAAAAAATACTGCAGTCCTCTATTGTAAAGCTATGTTTAGGCCACATGTCTGTCCACCCAGTCATTGTGAGCCCAGAGAGTTGCGATAATGCATTGATTTTCCATCATACGAAAGTAGCGGAAAGTTCAGGATGGCCACATCTGTAAAGTCTCTCCCTTCTCTTCATGGAAAAGCCCTTAAAGCAGTTGTCACTACTGGACTACCCATTCTTAAATGCTGAAGTGCCCTCTGGACCGCCCTGATCACTGTAAGCGAGTGGCTGCAGGGAGAATATATCCTCATTTTCCCCCTGCAGCTGTAATACAGCAAAACTTGGCTAAAGTGCTAATTACTTGCATATTACCACTATATGTGCAAGCAAACAGCTTCTTTGTAGGTGACAGATTGCCTTATGTCTAGTGTTCCTCACAAATTACAGATGTTAGGGGTCATAGCCGGGGGGACCACTTTGCGTGCCAAACCTATACAATATTGCTGCTCAGCCCCACCAGCGAGTCCACGTGCCTCAATGTCTTCTGCATGTGAACATCTTTAGTGACCGGTCAGGGTTGCGCTATGCCAGGAATATTCAATACAATAAGGCTACTTTCACACTAGCGTCGTACTCGGCCCGTCGCAGTGCATCAGGCCGACGTACCGACTCATACTCTGGAAGTGCCGCACAACGGGGGCAGCGGATGCATTTTTACAACGCATCTGCTGCCCCATTCTGAGCTGCGAGGAGGAGGGGGCGGAGTTCCGGCCGCGCATGCGCGGTCGGAAATGGCGGACACAACGCACTAAAAAACGTTACAAGCAACGTTTTTTGGTGCCGACGGTCCGCCACAACACGACGCAACCGTCGCACGACGGTTGCGACGTGTGGCAATGCGTCGCTAATACACGCCTATGGAGAAAAAACGCATCCTGCAGACAACTTTGCAGGATGCGTTTTTTTCTGCAAAACGACGCATTGCGACATGCAGTGCACGACGCTAGTGTGAAAGTAGCCTAAGCTGTTTCATTTTAGATCAGAACCTCCACGATGGCGAGTAGCATCCAGGTGTCCACTTCTGATACTCATGTTCCCCTGAATATTTAGAGAGAAGTCTTATGCCATTAGTAATTCCAGAAATGACTGATCCCTCTAGTGACTGAGAAATTCATTGCCATGTAGCTCTTGTCGTACTGCTGTGAATCTCATGTAAAGGACTTGGCGGAGCCGCACGGACCCTACTGAGGTTTCGGGGATTCGGGGAGAGTACAGCTTGGACGGGAAGCCTTTCTTTCAGTCTGTGATACATGTAGGATTTATCGGTTTTGTGCTTAGCCTTTAATGTAGTGCCTGAAAAGCAACGCTGGGAAAGGGTAAGAAATCATCCGATTCTGTCAGACCTCTCCTTCCATTTTTCCTTTAGAAGTGCTGGGAGCTTTCATAGAAATGAACCTTTGTGTTTACTGGAATGCTATAAAAGTGATACATTCAGCCAAAAGTTCTCTCGTCTGGACACAAATAAAAGTTGACTTTCTGCACAGTTTGTAGTGTCGTAACTCCAAACCTGTACGGTAGAGATGTCAACCCTGCTACTGCTCAAAGAAAAGCCTTCATCAGATCCGTAGCGGTCTATATAAAGTTCCTCCGGTCTGTAATACTCATGGCAATATGGCTCCTGGGATCTGGAAACTTACCTAAAGTTACCGCGTAAATGACCGGAAACTGAACCGCAAAACACAAAGAAAGTGTGGCCAAATCCAGGGCTGTGGAGTCGGTAAGCCAAACCTCTGACTTCGGCTCCTCAATTTCCATGACTCCATCAAAATGGGCTCCGACTCCACAGCCCTGGCCAAATCACCACTGACGCGCTTTACCACCTACCCATGTTACCTAGCTGGGTATCGCTCCACATGAGCGCACACATTAAATCAACGTTGGACAAACCTATTGATTTTGTGTCAGATTTTTATGGATTGGGCAGATATGTTGATACTTTGGGAGGAATTTATCAAGGCTGGAATTTAATTTGTCAATCTTGACGCTATTTCTTAGTGGAATAAGGTGCACCACAATTTTTTACGAGACCCATACCTCTTATTCCATTTTGCACATCCTTGGGAAGTAACAGTAAAGGTGCTGCAGCCCCAAATAACCCCTTTGTTCTTGGGATTGTTGGCGTCCCAGTCATGAGTATGAGGTACCCACCATAAATTGAGTGCCAACATGTCCTACCCATTATTTTAAAAGTTAGTAATACCCTTTTTTTAAGGAAAACTAGCTTATTTGAAAGAGTATATAGGCTATAACATTGTAGATATCCTTTTCCCTTAATGAAGGTGCAGTAATTACTGATGTCAGTAGGGCACCATTCTGTATTGGAGACTGCAAGACTGGAGTAAAGCGCAAAAAAAGGCGGCTTTCCAATAATAACCAGGTTACGGTATATTATAGTTTGGCCATTTAAAGGGTAAATCTGTCTTATTTCAAAAAGGTAAAACTGAAGGCTGGAGCAATATTTCTCTTCACGTTCATTTACTATGACATGGAATACCCGATGAAAGGAGCCCGATGGCGGTTTGTAGAAATATCTTATTAGGAGGATACTTAGTTGTCTGATATGTTTCCTACTTTCACAGATTACTAGTAGTTCATGTGTACCACTTACAAGCGTTCAAAAGTGTTCAATCAAAATGTTAATGTTCTGCAAATATGCAAATGACCTCATAAGAGAGGAAGAGAAGTGGAACATGTCGTCCTTCTAACGAGCTTTGCCACATGGATAAGAAGCTTAGCCAGAAACTCCATTGGCAGACACCTGTTTCGGGGTGTTTGCTCCTCATCAGTGCAAATCATTAGGTCCGATTTGGCTTTGTGAAAGGCCTCTGACAGGGTATAACTGATAATGGCGACGTAATGAGACTGATAGGCCATGCACTGCGCCTCTGGGAATTTAAGTATACAAATAGTCTCTTCCGAGATGGATGACTTCAACTCTAGCGCCACCTATTGGAAGTAGCAGTCTTAAAAGTCAGTATTGACTCTGATTCTCGACACATGACTTGGGATAAGAAATCATACTAGACACAATTTGCGGGCGTGTTCTACAAAGGATGACTTGGGGCATTTTTTACTGTGTTTCCCCCCCCCCCCCCCCCCCCCCAGCATTTTCTAAGCAGCTCCACTCCTAAATACACCTGAGAAAGTACTCACAAAATGTTTAAAAGAAAAGAATGACGCATCCTTTCTTCATTAGGCTTCAAATCAAACAGGAGGCCTAAAAAATGCTCTGAAGATCCCCAGATGTCTTTTTGAGCATTTTCTATGTGTTTTTTTACTCTAAATAACGCTAGCATTTTAGTAAAAAAAAAAAAAGTTTACAAAGTGCTTCAGGAGACAACCATTAACGTAAAAAAGAGTGTTTCCTGAAACATCTTCTGCTTGAAATCCAGATGTTTTTGACTGTCGGTCAAGTGAGGATCTGACCGCCGGGACCCCCACCAATCAGCAGAACCGTCACTTATATCCCCATTAGACCAGCGCTGCAGTGCACATGATGCTCCAGTCATTCCCTATCAGACTACTTAGCGCTGCACTCAGCTCCATAGAGAATGAATGATGTGTGGGCCTGGCATCTAATCTGACACTCCATGTTGTGAACTGGTGCCCTATTAGGGATAAATAATTTACAAATTTGGCCGACTGGTGGAGATTTTAGCAATCAGACCCCACTGATCAAGAAGTTATCCCATCCATTGGATAGGTGATATTTTCACTGGACTACCCCTTCAAAAATCCAAGCTGACACTTTTGTTTTATGCCTTTATTAATGTGGAATCCTAAACCTAACATTTATTACTTTTTATCACTAGATTATGTTGAGACCTAGAGCCATTTTCATAATAAAATATGATCCCCTCTTATTACTCCCCTTGACTAAGACACTTTTAATGGATTCCATTGATTTTCAGAAAAAAGCTTTTTTTTTAGCATAAAGATCTGTTACTTTAAAGATTGCAGACTGAATAAAAATAATCCTTCCTTTTTACCAGGACATTCGTGCCGACTGCTGACCAAGAACATGGGCCTGATTGTGATAAATGAGGCGTCTCTGGATGTAAGTAGACTTTTCCATGTCACCGTGTAATGTTTTTGTTCTTTCACGCAATTTTGTTATTTGTTTCGAGCTCACTTGGCTCTTTCAGGTGAAACAAGCGGCGCAACCTTATGTTGTGTCCTCTCAGTGCGATCTGTAGCAGCGGTATATGGCTGATAATAAGGTGCAGTGTTACCAGATCCCTCTGGAGGAGGCTGTACTGAGCATTTATTTAATTTTTTTATATTTTCAGATAGTTTATACTATTACTAGGTTACTGCATCATATGCTGACCCTTTAATTTGAAAACGGATTGTCTTGATAAAAGCTCACACCCAAATCACTGCGTTCAGTCAAAATGAATCAAATTTTTATGACTACCTTTAAATTGGTTAGTGTATCAAGCTCATCATCAAATACTGGACATTCTGAAATAATTATGGGGTGCCCCCCATTCAGGAGCTCATCCAAAGCAGAGTGTGTCTTGCTCTGGATGAGTTGCATGGTACACAGACAGCCCTTTTCATTTAAACTATCACTGCGCAATTGTTAATTTGGCCACCGGTGGCGCTGCTGAGAATGTAAACATTTCTTACCATATTCCCGCTCAGATTACAGCTGCATGCTCGCGGCCCTGCACTGGGATGTTCTGTTCAGTGTATTGCCAAAGCCATGATACAGAAGGGGATTGCGTCAGGTGGGCAACCTGGAAAGTGTAGGGTAACTTCAGTTATACTGAGGACCTGTCACCACGTCATTTGTGGCCAGTTTTTACTATTATGTTATTCCTGCTAGTGCCCTGAATGTACGGTACTTTTTTTTTTTTTTTTACAATCCGCCACAGTGATCCAGAGAAATGGGGCCTTTTTATGTAGCGCAAATTTTTATGCTCTTTACCAAGGTGTTGGTCACCGTATCCTCTGGGGCTTGTCTTTAGGCTGCTCTGCTTGATTACAAGGGGACGGGTCTCACAAAGTAAAGACTCTCAAAATTAGCACAAAATAAAAAGGCCCATATCTCTGGACCCCAATGGCGGATTTTAAGCAAACATAAAATGTAATACTGGGCAGTAGTTGGAATGAAATAGAGCAAAACCTGCCCACCTTTTAGCTGATGACATGTCGTGTGTAAATTGTACATCTTTGGAAATCTTTTAATTTGCTTGTGTATTGATCCTAAAGGTGCCCATACACATCAGAGGAACATCTGATGAACCTGACGATTTAGGCAGCACTGACTGACCATCCGTTGTGTATAAGCTTCTCATGACTCAACCCTGATGCCAGAGGATGAGGAAAATAATTACCAAGCATTTCAACGTGCCTCATCTTTTTTCTGTAGGATAAACGGATGCCAGAGGTGTCTGACATTGGCTTATTCCACGCTCTCCATTGAGCACACTCGTAATCTCAGCTAAGTTAGGAGTAAGAACTGGCAGAAAATGTGTACGGCCAGCCGTACCATGCATTTCTAACCTTTATCATTTTTTCATTCAGTGTCTGTGCAGAGTTTGTTCTAGGTATTTGTCTTTTGAGAAGTTATTTTTACCTCGCCCTGCTCAGTGATTTGATATTGGGAAAGCTACCGTAGCCCAGAGGACTGCACTGTAGGACGTGTCTGTCGGCTGCTTGTAGCCCTAGCACAGAGGACTGCACTGTAGGACGTGTCTGTCAGCTGATTGTAGCCCTAGCACAGAGGACTGCGCTGTAGGACGTGTCTGTCAGCTGATTGTAGCCCTAGCACAGAGGACTGCACTGTAGGACGTGTCCGTCAGCTGATTGTAGCCCTAGCACAGAGGACTGCACTGTAGGACGTGTCCGTCAGCTGATTGTAGCCCTAGCACAGAGGACTGCACTGCAGGATATGTCCGTCAGCTGATTGTAGCCCTAGCACAGAGGACTGCACTGTAGGACGTGTCTGTCAGCTGATTGTAGCCCTAGCACAGAGGACTGCACTGTAGGACGTGTCCGTCAGCTGATTGTAGCCCTAGCACAGAGGACTGCACTGCAGGACGTGTCCGTCGGCTGATTGTAGCCCTAGCACAGAGGACTGCACTGCAGGATATGTCCGTCAGCTGATTGTAGCCCTAGCACAGAGGACTGCACTGTAGGACGTGTCCGTCAGCTGATTGTAGCCCTAGCACAGAGGACTGCGCTGTAGGACGTGTCTGTCAGCTGATTGTAGCCCTAGCACAGAGGACTGCACTGTAGGACGTGTCCGTCAGCTGATTGTAGCCCTAGCACAGAGGACTGCACTGCAGGACGTGTCCGTCGGCTGATTGTAGCCCTAGCACAGAGGACTGCACTGTAGGACTTGTCCGTCAGCTGATTGTAGCCCTAGCACAGAGGACTGCACTGCAGGACGTGTCCGTCAGCTGATTGTAGCCCTAGCACAGAGGACTGCACTGCAGGACGTGTCCGTCGGCTGATTGTAGCCCTAGCACAGAGGACTGCACTGCAGGATATGTCCATTGGCTGATTGTAGCCCTAGCCCAGAGGACTGCATTGTAGGACGGGTCAATCGGCTGATTGTAGCCCTAGCACAGAGGACTGCGCTGTAGGACGTGTCTGTCAGCTGATTGTAGCCCTAGCACAGAGGACTGCACTGTAGGACGTGTCCGTCAGCTGATTGTAGCCCTAGCACAGAGGACTGCACTGTAGGACGTGTCCGTCAGCTGATTGTAGCCCTAGCACAGAGGACTGCACTGCAGGACGTGTCCGTCAGCTGATTGTAGCCCTAGCACAGAGGACTGCACTGTAGGACGTGTCCGTCAGCTGATTGTAGCCCTAGCACAGAGGACTGCACTGCAGGACGTGTCCGTCAGCTGATTGTAGCCCTAGCACAGAGGACTGCACTGTAGGACGTGTCCGTCAGCTGATTGTAGCCCTAGCACAGAGGACTGCACTGCAGGACGTGTCCGTCGGCTGATTGTAGCCCTAGCACAGAGGACTGCACTGCAGGATATGTCCATTGGCTGATTGTAGCCCTAGCCCAGAGGACTGCATTGTAGGACGGGTCAATCGGCTGATTGTAGCCCTAGCACAGAGGACTGCACTGTAGGACGTGTCCGTCGGCTGATTGTAGCCCTAGCACAGAGGACTGCACTGTAGGACGTGTCCGTCAGCTGATTGTAGCCCTAGCACAGAGGACTGCACTGTAGGACGTGTCCGTCAGCTGATTGTAGCCCTAGCACAGAGGACTGCACTGCAGGACGTGTCCGTCGGCTGATTGTAGCCCTAGCACAGAGGACTGCACTGTAGGACGTGTCCGTCAGCTGATTGTAGCCCTAGCACAGAGGACTGCACTGCAGGACGTGTCCGTCGGCTGATTGTAGCCCTAGCACAGAGGACTGCACTGCAGGATATGTCCATTGGCTGATTGTAGCCCTAGCCCAGAGGACTGCATTGTAGGACGGGTCAATCGGCTGATTGTAGCCCTAGCACAGAGGACTGCACTGTAGTACGTGTCCATCGGCTGATTGTAGCCCTAGCACAGAGGTCTGCACTGTAGGACGTGTCCATCGGCTGATTGTAGCCCTAGCACAGAGGACTGCACTGTAGTACGTGTCCATCGGCTGATTGTAGCCCTAGCACAGAGGTCTGCACTGTAGGACGTGTCCATCGGCTGATTATAGCACTAGCCCAGAGGACTGCACTGTACGACATGTCCGTCGGCTGATTGTAGCCCTAGCACAGAGGACTGCACTGCAGGATATGTCCGTCGGCTGATCATAGCCCTAGCACAGAGGACTGCACTGCAGGATATGTCCGTCGGCTGATTGTAGCCCTAGCACAGAGGTCTGCACTGTAGGACGTGTCCATCGGCTGATTGTAGCCCTAGCACAGAGGACTGCACTGCAGGATATGTCCATCGGCTGATTATAGCACTAGCCCAGAGGACTGCACTGTACGACATGTCCTTCGGCTGATTGTAGCCCTAGCACAGAGGACTGCACTGCAGGATATGTCCGTCGGCTGATTGTAGCCCTAGCACAGAGGTCTGCACTGTAGGACGTGTCCATCGGCTGATTGTAGCCCTAGCCCAAAGGACTGCACTGTAGGACGTGTCCATCGGCTGATTGTAGCCCTAGCACAGAGGACTGCACTGCAGGATATGTCCATCGGCTGATTATAGCACTAGCCCAGAGGACTGCACTGTAGGACATGTCTGTCGGCTGATTGCAGCCCTAGCACAGAGGACTGCATTGTAGGACGTGTCCATCGGCTGATTGTAGCCCTAGCTCAGAGGACTGCACTGTAGTACGTGTCCATCGGCTGATTATAGCCCTAGCCCAGAGGACTGCACTGTAGGACGTGTCCATTGGCTGATCATAGCCCTAGCACAGAGGACTGCACTGTAGGACGTGTCCATTGGCTGATCATAGCCCTAGCACAGAGGACTGCACTGTAGGACATGTCTGTCGACTGATTGTAAAATTACCCATCAGAATTGGGAATTAATCTCACTATATAAATCTAGCTATTGAACCCGTTCTACGCCCGGGTGGCGAGCATTTATATTGGTATATGGTCTCCATCCTGGTATGTGCTGCTTCCATCCTGTGCCCTAATCTTGTCATGTGCTGCTACCATCTTGGGTCCCCATCCTGCGCCCTCATCCTGTTTTGTGCGCCTCCATCTTGTCATGTGCTACTCTCTTCCTGTGCCCTCATCCTGTCATGTGCTCCCATCCTACACCCCGGTTTTGGTATGTGCTGCCCACAATTCTGCACCCCCATCCTCATGTGGTGCTCTCCTGCGTCCCCATCCTGTCATGTGCTGCTCCCATCCTGTGCCCCCATTCTGCCATGTGCTGTTCCCATCCTGCACCCCATCCTGTCAACTCAATAACATAAGGCAGCCCTCTGTAGTATAATACAGCACACCATAGGCAAACTCTGTAGTGTAAGGCAGCATAAGTACAAAAAAAGTTAATTCAGCTCACCCATTAGAAGTTAAATCGCTGTGGTGGTATCATCCGAGCACGGAAATGACATCTCTGCCAGGACGTAGAAAATTGAAGAAAAAAAATATAGGAATCCAGCTCCCGGATGTAAAATATCAAAAAATACTTTATTCAAACATTTGAAAATTGGGCTTACAAATGATCAGCAAAATAGGGAGCAGCCATGGACAACTGAACGCGTTTCAAACAACTGCTGTGTTCTTAGTCTTCAGTACTGTTTGAATAAAGTATTTTTTTATATTTTACATCCTGGAGCTGGATTCGTATATTTTTCTTCAGTGTAAGGCAGCACCCCATAGGCAAACTCTGTAGTATAATGCAGCTCCTCCATAGGCAGACTCTATAGCAAAAGGCAGCCCCCATAGGCAGACTTTAGTATAAGGCAGCCCCCCCCATAGGCAAACTCTGTAGTATAAGGCAGCACCCCATAGGCAGACCCTGTAGTATAAGGCAGCACCCCATAGGCAGACCCTGTAGTGTAAGGCAGCACCCCATAGGCAGACCCTGTAGTGTAAGGCAGCACCCTTTCCCCCCCCCCCCCCACAGGCACACTCTGTAGTGTAAGGCAGCACCTCCCCCCACAAGCAGACTCTGTAGTATAAGGCAGCACCCCCCACACAGGAAGACTCTGTAGTATAAGGCAGCACCCCCCCCCCACACACACAGGCAGACTCTGTAGTATAAGGCAGCCCCCCATAAAGAAAAACAATAAATAAATACTCACCTCTCTTCTTCCTGGTTCCTGCGCTGCTCCCGCTCACCTCCGGACTGCGGGTGCCGGGAAGTGATGTCATCGTGCCCCGTCAGTGTCGGCATCGTTGACGTCAGATGCTGACGGGGATGATACAGCCGACCCTGCGATGACAGGCGGGGGTCCCACTGTTTATGCACCGCGGGCCCCCTCCTGCTCAGGGGCCCATAGATCGATTCTCCATGCTCTGCCGCAGAATGTAACTGTATCTGCACTTGGTGCATGCCAATACAGTTACAGTAGCATAGCTCCAGGTAGGCCTCCTCTGAGCCCCGGGCCTGGGGCGATGGCCCCCTCCGGTAGCTACGCTACTGCCGGATGCGTCACTCTGTAGGGTCCAGACTGCGCAGGCAAGTCGCGCTTGCGCAGTCTATAAAGTCTTCAGACAGAGTGATGCTCCTAGCGTTATATTATAGATGATTCGTCCCAGGACCAATGCCATATAAATAATTCAAAGTATTTTCAAAACTTAAAGATCTTATCCGGCATCCAGTGCTGCTTCCTTCTTATGACGTTAAGATCTCACACACCTGCCGAGATACGAGCACGCACATCAGGGGTCACACACGCTCTTTGGCAGACGTGTAGGGACATAGCATCATTGGTACCGATCTCTTTTCAGGCTAAAAGGAGCAACTCCGGACTGTGCCGATGACCCTTTTAAGGAGTGTATATCCATACAGTATATAACATGGAAAGTTCTGTGCAGGGTGCAGACTCCTCCAGAATGGACAGTGTCGGGAGTGCCTATGTAGCTTTTAGGTACTGAACACAAATACAAGGGAGGTTAAATGACTTTTAGATTTAGCTTTTCTGTGCTGCCGGTGGTAGTAATATCGTGTGCATACAGATGAGCGTCTCCGGCGTGTAGACTCCTTTTTCATTTCCACTTGTCCTGTACTATGTTTATTTGTAGAGCTTGGCTGCCAGGTTCTCAAGGACGAAGTCATAAATGATTATGTTAAAGGCGCGTTACTTGGGAAAAACACACACTTCTCATAATCGTACTTAAGGGTGACGCAGAACAGAGGGCATTTGTTTAGAAATACAAGAAGGCAATCTATAAAGTGTTTGTTACCAGCTAAGCGCAGGAGTCTAAGTAGTGGTGTCGTAACGGCAGCGGCCATGGTGAAGTGGTGTTCACGTCTCATAAGGAAATTGGGGGACACCACTAGGACGATGGAGTCATAACTATAATTCGGCACTGTGACCCGTTCCCAGTCTCCCCCAGTGCAGCAGCCCCCGTTATCTTGTTATGAACAAAGCCTGTAGCTAACATTGTTCGCGGGGCAGTTCCCGACACGGTTGGGTGGCCGGAGACCATACTGTAAAGGAGCTGCTGTGCCAAATCAGTTACAGCCTTTTCATTCTCTGATTCGCTCCGAGGTTGGACCCCCATTGATCATGGTGGCATATCCTAATTATAGTCCATCACTTGATGAGGTGGTTGTACCCCTTTATTGACCACCAATATTAAAGTAGAAGGAGCCCTTCCGGTGGGGTGTGCGGCAGACAATCATTCTGTGTAGGAGCTGTATAAAGTTACTGGAATTTTTTATGGCAAATTTTGCTTAATTTTTTATATTTTTGATGCATTGTTGCGATAATTTAGTTGCAGAGGTTGTCAATGCCGTTAATGTTTAGGATTCTTACAAATGAAACTACATTCCTGGTGGAACGTGGTAACTTGGCTCGTATAAGAATCGTTCTCATTTTACATTTTTTTTCCTCTTGTAGACGACTCGTGAAATTCTGAGCCATCACTGCAGTAATCTTGGAGACCTGCTCAGGAAGGAGAATGATTTTGCTTTAATTATCGATGGCAAATCCCTGAAGTATGCGCTGACATTTGGCGTCAGACAGTACTTCCTCGACCTCGCTCTGTCCTGTAAAGCCGTGATTTGTTGCAGGTATCTGCAAGTTCTTTCTTTACCAAAATGTTCCTGAATTTTTGTAATTGCTCATGTCTTTTCTTGGAGTGCTTATTCCCTGGCTATACGTTCTATCTAAGACCATACAGACCACGAGGGTTTCCGTTTTCATCAGTCTCTGCCTCATCATTACTAAAATAGAAGTTGAGATTTTGCCTCTGATGCATCAAAGCAGTTTCTGGAATAAAAAGCTTTGAAAAGCCCCCATTTTTTTTTTTTGTGCAACAATCATGACTTTTTGGATTTTTACGACCATTTCTCGCAGGCATCACACCACAGCTTATCTATTGTACGCCAGAAATCTTACTTTGGTCTCTGGTCTGGAGTAAAACGTTCCTGGCACTAAAACTCTCCTGATTTATTAAGGGGCGTGAACCTCATAATAAATCCGGAGCATCTTATTCCAACACGCCCCGTCATCAAGTACAGTGTGAAAATTGCCGGTCTCGATAAAGCGGAGTTAATTGTATTACTTTTATTAAGTAATTTGTTAGCTATGGCAGTTTTCCAGGGCAATTGGTGCCATGGCTCTAAAAGGGGGTGACCGGACAAGTTTTTCACAAGCGATATCCGCTGAAGATCTGTGGTTAATTCTTAAAGATGTTTGGAACAACCTCCCTGCTGAGTTCCTTCAAAACCTGTGTACAAGGCAAAAGGCGGTCACACCAAATAGTGATTTTCGATTTTTTTTTTTTTTTTTTTTTTTTTTTATTTTTTTTTTCCATTCACTTTGCATTTTGTAAATGTAAACTTGTTAAATGATGAGCATAAATGTAGATGATGTGTTACTGGAATTTATTTTGAATTATTAATTATATTTTATGGTTTCTATAAAGGGTGTCTCCTCTTCAGAAATCTGAGGTGGTAGATATGGTGAAGAAGCAGGTGAAAGTGATCACCCTGGCCATCGGCGACGGAGCGAATGATGTCAGCATGATCCAGACCGCACATGTTGGTGTTGGGATAAGTGGGAATGAAGGACTTCAAGCTGCAAACTCCTCCGACTACTCCATAGCACAGGTAGTGCCGAGTGCCCCATTTTGTACTTATATTTTCGCCTCTTTAGACTACTTTCTGTTCTGGATAAGTTTAATACAATATTTCAGCATTTCACAAGTTTATTACTTATGCGAGATACACAACGGGTCCAAGCCATTCACTTTTGCTCGTCTACGCGGCGCAATATACAAGTAACATGGAGCACGTCCCGCTATATCTACAGGACCATTACCTTGTAAATGGTGTTTGGATGCATAAAGTAGCAGCTCGACGGACTTAGAGCTTCAATAAAAACCTATTTCTCACACGGCTTGCCCTCCATGAAGCTTTTCATTAAATTAATCTTATGTTTGGGAAATGATAATTGGTTGTTATATCGTGAAAATTTATTTGCTTTTTTTACTCTTTTTTTATGTTTTTTTTTTTCTTGCAGTTTAAGTACCTGAAGAACTTACTACTGGTCCACGGTGCCTGGAATTATAACCGAGTGGCCAAGTGCATTTTGTACTGTTTCTACAAGAATATTGTTCTTTATATTATTGAGGTAGGTGATGAGATCTGCATGGATACGTTCCTTTCTCAATTACATGAAGGTTTGGGATTTAGCATAATAGGTATTTTCTTTCTTTAGTGATGTTCATGGACCCAATAAATATGTCTGCATCATGGGACCATCAGTAATAATGCCGGATTGGTGGTTTCTGCCATCTCTTATTCATATGTGTAATTCCTGGACTTCTTCCGTGCGATTTTAAGAGGATGACCCTTTTAAACCCTTCACGACATGTGCCTTACGTGTACTGCGCATGTTGTGACTCTCCCTTTGAGGTGGGCTCTGGCGCTGAGCCCACATCTTTCTTGGCACATGTCAGCTGTTTTGAACAGCTGACATGTGCCCCTAACAGCAGTGGGTGGAATCGCGATCCACCCACGGCTGTTAAGCTGTTAAATGCTGCTGTCAAGCTCTGACAGCGGCATTTAATGTGATCGCGCCGGAAGCGCGTCATTAATCCCGCCCATCGGCGCCCGTGTCACATGACCGCAGGTCGCCAATGGGTTGGCATCACAACTGCAGCAGACCTCTATGGTTGTCATTGCCAGATTACTATGAGCACCGTCCCTTGGTTGGCGGTCCTAGCGAGTGAGCATTTCTGCTATACACAGGCGATCTGATCATCGCCTATGTGTAGCAGAGGCAGTTGGATGATCGCAACTTCTAGTCTCTCATGAACACTATTAAAGCAAGTGTAAAGTAAAAAAAAAAGTTTTGAAAATTATTGAAAAAATATGATAGTTCAAATCTGCTCCCTTTTGCTCCATTCAAAATAAAACATTTTTTTTTAAAGTACACATATTTGGTATCTGAGTTCAGAATCACCCGATCTATCAAGATATAAAATAATTAATCTGATAGATAAACGGCGTAGCAAAGAAAAAAAAGTCAAAACCACAGAATTACGTTTTTTTTTTGGTCGCCGCAACATTTCATTAAAATGCAATAACGGGAGATCAAAAGAACGTATCTGCACCAAAATGGCATAATTTAAACAGTCAGCTCGGCACGCAAAAAAATAAGCCCTCACCTAACCCCAGATCACAAGATGCTACAGGGCTCAGAAAATAATGCAATTTTATTTTTATTTTTTTTTAATAAGCTTTGGAATTTTTGTTTCACCACGTAAATTAAAAAGAACCTAGACATGTTTGGTATCTGCCAACTCGTGACTTGGAGAATCATAATGGCAGGTCAGTTTTAGCATTTGGTGAACATGGTTAAAAAAAAAAAAACAGTTGGGGAATTGCACTTTTTTTGCAATTTCACCACACTTAGTTTTTTTTCCCCGTTTTTTAGTACACAATATGGTAAAACAAATGGTGTTGTTCAAAAGTACAACTTGTCCCGCAAAAAACAAGCCCTCACATGGCCATATTGACAGAAAAATAAGTGTCACGGCTCTGGGGGAGCAAGGGAGCAAAAAGCAAACGCAAAAACGAAAGTAGGCGGTGGCATGAAGGGGGTTAAAGTGAATATTCACCCTTTGGGGGTTTCTCAATCTAAAGGGAGCATGTCACCATTTGGTGATAAAGGACATTATTGTGTTCAGATAGTCCTTGATATGATCCTTTAATGAGTATGCTAATTAGGTCCAGTAGGGTGTCTCGTCCCCCTGACCGGTCCGGCCTCAGATCTTGTAATCTTCCCTGGTGTGATTGACGTCTTCCTCCCCGGATCATCGTATCCCCAGTGCAGGACATCACACGTATTTGCAAAATTTCTGCCTGTGAAGAGATTACATTGAAATAAACAGTATCCCGCTAGCCCCTAATTCTGACCCCTATTGGTGGCTACAAGGATCCAACAGGTTATTTTTTTTAATGGATTGTCCATTGCAGGACAACCTCTGCTCAACTAATTCAGTGCAACATAGAAAACAAAAAAAATGGCTAATGACTTCCTGCATCAGTTCTCAGTTCTGTTCCTGCAATGTTGGCTCCGCTATTCCCAGCGGATGACTTGACGTTGCCACGTGACCGCTGCAGGCAGTCAGCAGTCGATGATTATCCGTAGCTCCTCAACAGTCTGAGACCAGACGTCTGCTCTGATGAAATATTGAAGGTTGCAGCCAGTCAGCAGATGCTGATCGGCTGCAGTGCTTGCATAACACAATGTCATGTGAGCCCTGGGATCGCTAGAACGGCTGCGGTAATAAGGGGAGTATAAGCTTTCCCTAATTTACCCTGGCGACTTGGGCTTTTAAGGGGTTGTCCACTACTATAATAAACTAGACCATCAGCCATGTACAAGTTGTAATGGACCATCCAGGCAGACAGCGAGCCGTTACTACACCGCTACCATTAGCTTCATTACTGTATGGCTAAAACTGGATGGATGTGCGGAGAGGGGCAAAATGACGACTTCCAACAAAACGGATTGGCAATTAGGGGGCTCCCAGCTGCCCTAAAAACCAATAGCCCCTTCTTGCTAGTTTTCTTTTGCCCTTTATTTTTATTTTATAATAAAAACCTTTTTTTAAAAAAATCATCAATCCTGTTTTATTACTTGGATATGTACATTAGTGATCACAAGTTTTCCACCTCCTCAATGATTTTAAACAGGACGCTGAATAATTAGGATTATTATAGAATCTCTGCACGGACCTCGTAATTGTCATCAGCTTTCATTAGTTTTTGTGTATTTAATATGCAGCTCAAGACAACTCCTTTTTTCGATGGAGGGCTGCTCTAGTGCAATGCGGTGCCATATATTGCCTCTGAGTAAATCTTGTAGTAACATTTTGTATTGTGCTGGGTTTGTACAGTCTTGGCGCTGGGTTTGCACAGTCTGGGCGCTGGGTTTGCACAGTCTGGGCGCTGGGTTTGCACAGTCTGGGCGCTGGGTTTGCACAGTCTGGGCGCTGGGTTTGCACAGTCTGGGCGCTGGGTTTGCACAGTCTGGGCGCTGGGTTTGCACAGTCTGGGCGCTGGGTTTGCACAGTCTGGGCGCTGGGTTTGCACAGTCTGGGCGCTGGGTTTGCACAGACTGGGCGCTGGGTTTGCACAGTCTGGGCGCTGGGTTTGCACAGTCTGGGCGCTGGGTTTGCACAGTCTGGGCGCTGGGTTTGCACAGTCTGGGCGCTGGGTTTGCACAGTCTGGGCGCTGGGTTTGCACAGTCTGGGCGCTGGGTTTGCACAGTCTGGGCGCTGGGTTTGCACAGTCTGGGCGCTGGGTTTGCACAGTCTGGGCGCTGGGTTTGCACAGTCTGGGCGCTGGGTTTGCACAGTCTGGGCGCTGGGTTTGCACAGTCTGGGCGCTGGGTTTGCACAGTCTGGGCGCTGGGTTTGCACAGTCTGGGCGCTGGGTTTGCACAGTCTGGGCGCTGGGTTTGCACAGTCTGGGCGCTGGGTTTGCACAGTCTGGGCGCTGGGTTTGCACAGTCTGGGCGCTGGGTTTGCACAGTCTGGGCGCTGGGTTTGCACAGTCTGGGCGCTGGGTTTGCACAGTCTGGGCGCTGGGTTTGCACAGTCTGGGCGCTGGGTTTGCACAGTCTGGGCGCTGGGTTTGCACAGTCTGGGCGCTGGGTTTGCACAGTCTGGGCGCTGGGTTTGCACAGTCTGGGCGCTGGGTTTGCACAGTCTGGGCGCTGGGTTTGCACAGTCTGGGCGCTGGGTTTGCACAGTCTGGGCGCTGGGTTTGCACAGTCTGGGCGCTGGGTTTGCACAGTCTGGGCGCTGGGTTTGCACAGTCTGGGCGCTGGGTTTGCACAGTCTGGGCGCTGGGTTTGCACAGTCTGGGCGCTGGGTTTGCACAGTCTGGGCGCTGGGTTTGCACAGTCTGGGCGCTGGGTTTGCACAGTCTGGGCGCTGGGTTTGCACAGTCTGGGCGCTGGGTTTGCACAGTCTGGGCGCTGGGTTTGCACAGTCTGGGCGCTGGGTTTGCACAGTCTGGGCGCTGGGTTTGCACAGTCTGGGCGCTGGGTTTGCACAGTCTGGGCGCTGGGTTTGCACAGTCTGGGCGCTGGGTTTGCACAGTCTGGGCGCTGGGTTTGCACAGTCTGGGCGCTGGGTTTGCACAGTCTGGGCGCTGGGTTTGCACAGTCTGGGCGCTGGGTTTGCACAGTCTGGGCGCTGGGTTTGCACAGTCTGGGCGCTGGGTTTGCACAGTCTGGGCGCTGGGTTTGCACAGTCTGGGCGCTGGGTTTGCACAGTCTGGGCGCTGGGTTTGCACAGTCTGGGCGCTGGGTTTGCACAGTCTGGGCGCTGGGTTTGCACAGTCTGGGCGCTGGGTTTGCACAGTCTGGGCGCTGGGTTTGCACAGTCTGGGCGCTGGGTTTGCACAGTCTGGGCGCTGGGTTTGCACAGTCTGGGCGCTGGGTTTGCACAGTCTGGGCGCTGGGTTTGCACAGTCTGGGCGCTGGGTTTGCACAGTCTTTGAGCTGTCCCTCGCTCATCTCATTCCTACAGGCCAATTAGCAGATTACCCTTTCAGCTGTCAGGTATTAATGATTTCTCACTGTCTTATTAGGGTCTTAAAGAAAACAGATTTAATGTAATTTCGAGGCATTTTGATGATTTCCTGGTTAGCCATTTTCTGCCAAGAAAAACACGTTTTACAGATGTTGACAGGACCGATGCTTGGAAATAGAGGCAGAGCGCCCATGCAGGAATGTGTTGTGCGCCTCGCTTTTGACTTGTTTTTTGTGTGGAGCCGGCGTGGGAGCAGCAAGTTACTGACTGTTTGTAAGCTGCTACTCAGTATGCAGAAATGTGGCTGTGGGGGGCCGGCCTGCGACGCCCCTCTTGTGCCTCACAAATACCATCTGAACAGACTGTCTGTGCTCATTTTCACTGGCAGTTTTGCAAGAAAAAAACCTTTATGATAAAAAAGAAATCTGGTGACCCTGTATAAGCCACGGAGCGCATGAGGGGCTGGTCACAAAGTGATCCCTCAGTGTGATCACCACTGGGCCAGGGTATTTCTGGTTTAAAAATTAAGGAAAAAATATGGCAAAGATAAAAAAGACCTTCCTTGTGTACACAGGTCCTATGCAGACCTGTGTCTGTCTATGGTTACGACCTAGCTGCAGTTTTTTACCTCACACGAGTGATAGATGAATCAGGAGTACGGGAGAATGAGACGACACAGGATTGTTTGTCAGCAAAGTCTGCAGCTGACGAGTGACCAGTGATTGACCGCAGCGCTCACGTGATGCAAAAAGTCACGTTATCCGCCGGGAGCAATGGCGCCAACATCACTGAGAACAAGTACGGACGTAACTAGAATAGGTGCAGTGGTTGCAATCGCACCCGGGCCCTGGAGACTAGGGGGACCCAAAAAGTCCTTTTGCCCCATATGAAAAGACTATTACTATTAAACACCTGTGATATTTGGGGGCCAACCTGAAGATTTTTCATTGGGGCCCCCAATCTTCAATTGATGCCACTGATGAAAGCTTCTCTTGCGCATGGTTAGAATGAGTTGTCCGAATTGTCTAAGTAACGTGAGCACTATGGGGTTTTCGCCCTAAAGGCCTGTGCACACGTTGCAGATTTCTCACTAAACCTAAAGGGTTTCCTGATTCCAGCAAAGTGAATGAGATTCCTAAAGTCTCACGCACACGTCGCTTATTTGGGACTTGCAGATTTAATCTGCAGAATGTCAACTCTTTCCGCTGCAGATTTCACCCATAAGGCCGGGATCACACATACGCGAGATACGGCCGAGTCTCGCAGGTGAACTCCCTCCTCTGGCGCCAGCACTCCGGAGCGGAGCGTGCAGCTCCATGTATTGCTGCGCGGCTGCACGCTCCGCTCTGGAGTGCCGGCGCCAGAGGAGGGAGTTCACCTGCGAGACTCGGCCGTATCTCGCGTCTGTGTGATCTCGGCCTTGTAATGAGTGGGAAAAATCTGCACCAAAAACGCATGTGAAAAGATTCATTTACATTATTTGTAGACCACAGGGGCAAAAACTGCACGAAAAACCACAGCAATTTCACCAAAGTTTCTGGGGGGGTTTCGTGCTATGTATATTACAAATAAAATAATTTGATGTTTCTCCTGGACTCACATAAACCACAACAACTTGGTAGTAAATGTTGCTGTTTTTGATGCATTTTTGGACATTGGGCAAAAACAACTTGTGTAAATTTGTCCTAAATGTCCAATTATCCAGTTTAGATGCATCACCAATAAAATATTGTGAAAAAGTTAAAATGGCTTCTTAAGTTTAGCACAACCGCTACTTTCCATATCTATATATCTGTTTGAGGACTTTTTTTTGTTTTTCACTATTGTGTTCATTTTACTGGGTTTTTTTTTGTTTTTTGTTTTTTTTTGCTTTTTTTTTCCCTCTTAAACCTCTTGAAATAATGTAATTTCCTGTGCGTGCTGAGTACATCGTTTTTTTTCTCTCTCACACTTTTCTGGATGTAGCAATTTTTTTTTTATCTCCTCCCCCACCCCACCATCCCCACAAACTCCCTTTTTTTGTTGAAAAAAGAGCTGGTGTTGGTAATAGTGAAAGAACTGTTTTGTCCCAAGCAACTATTCTTCAGGAAGCCCGTTCGCTTGGGTATATATTGATAAATGGTGAATTTGTAGCAATTCATGCTTCCATAATGTGACTAAATGAAGCGTTCACTAAGACAAAACCTAGGACATTGTTTCTAAAAATTCATTTGTACTGCATGTCATGCACTTTTTGTAGCACCAGCAGGGAAGTGCTCCCCCCTCAGCTTGTTTCTTTAATCCTTTCCTTGCTGGCCAAGATCTGACTTGTCGGGTCAGTTCAGTATTGTGAATTATTACCAGTAATTTATCAATCACTACATGTATTTTTAAAGGTGTGAAGATATAGCAGACCCAAGTGTGTTGGAATCACAAATATAGTGGACCCGAGTGTGTTGGAATCACAAATATAGTGGACCCGAGTGTGTTGGAATCACAGATATAGCAGACCGGAGTGTGTTGGAATCACAGATATAGCAGACCCGAGTGTGTTGGAATCACAGATATAGCAGACCCGAGTGTGTTGGAATCACAGATATAGCAGACCCAAGTGTGTTGAAATCACAGATATAGCAGACCCGAGTGTGTTGGAATCACAGATATAGCAGACCCAAGTGTGTTGGAATCACAAATATAGTGGACCCGAGTGTGTTGGAATCACAAATATAGTGGACCCGAGTGTGTTGGAATCACAGATATAGCAGACCGGAGTGTGTTGGAATCACAAATATAGTGGACCCGAGTGTGTTGGAATCACAGATATAGCAGACCCGAGTGTGTTGGAATCACAGATATAGCAGACCCAAGTGTGTTGGAATCACAGATATAGCGGACCCGAGAGTGTTGGAATCACAGATATAGCAGACCGGAGTGTGTTGGAATCACAGATATAGCGGACCCGAGAGTGTTGGAATCACAGATATAGCAGACCCGAGTGTGTTGGAATCACAGATATAGCAGACCCGAGTGTGTTGGAATCACAGATATAGCGGACCCGAGAGTGTTGGAATCACAGATATAGCAGACCCGAGTATGTTGGAATCACAAATATAGCGGACCCGAGTGTGTTGGAATCACAGATATAGCGGACCCGAGTGTGTTGGAATCACAAATATAGTGGACCCGAGTGTGTTGGAATCACAGATATAGCAGACCCGAGTGTGTTGGAATCACAGATATATCGGACCCGAGAGTGTTGGAATCACAGATATAGCAGACCCGAGTGTGTTGGAATCACAGATATAGTGGACCCGAGAGTGTTGGAATCACAGATATAGCGGACCCGAGTGTGTTGGAATCACACATATAGCAGACAAGAGTGAGTTTTTTTTATCACCCCTCTTATTGATAGTGTTTTACGCTCGATATTAGTTTGAACGTGAATTATTTTCATTTTATACATACACGCACGTTAGCTGACAGCCGCTCACTTAAGCTAGTGGTCCGATTTTCATCCTGTAAAAACCAATAACTTTTCATCTGTATTGTCATCCTTATGGCATTAGGATTTATATATGAGCAATTAGTACAATTTACATGACCAAATGGTTTCCTATGGTGTTAATTGCATTGCATCCATATAAATCAGATGCTGTACAGTTGATCTGTATGGAATCTAATGTATTTTTATTTTTTATTTCTATATACTGTATTTTCTGGCGTATAAGACTACTTTTTAACCCCCGAAAATCTTCTCAAAAGTCGGGTGTCATCTTATACGCCAGGTGTCGTCTTATAGGGCAGGTGCGGAGTAATCTGCGGTCACCACCTATTGTGGGGGGAGCGGTCCCAATGATGAGGTGAGGGGGCGCCTCACCGGGAAGGTGTAAGTGAAGCAGAGGCAGAGAAGGAGATAATAGGATACAAGGGCGAGCCAGATGAGTGAAAGAGGAGTGTTTTTCTAGGCACAGCACCGCTCTCTCTCTTTTTGCATACCCCTGGCATCCCAGACGCTCACAGTTTGCTTCACTTACACCCTCCTGGTGAGGCGCTCCCTCACCTCGTCATCGGGACCACTCCCCCCACTATATACGTCGACCGCAGATTGCTCCGCACCCACCCTATAAGATGACACCCGGCATATAAGACAACCCCCGACTTTTGAGAAGATTTTATATTTTAACTGGAAAAGTTGGGGGTCGTGTTATACGCCCAGTCGTCTTATACGCCGGAAAATACGGGTACTTTAGCTAGGCAAAAAGCCCTATTGTGTAAATGTGTTCCTAGTGCTGTCCGTTTATTCCTCGGACAGCAGTCAGTCCGAAAATACGATTGTGAACATCGCCAAATAGCGCTGAAAGCCTTTTCAGCCCAGTAATCGGTGGTAGACTGTGTGCGCTGCCCACAGCGGTCAGTCCTAAGTAATAGCACCCCATGGATGTGCCATAAATGTGTAAGGTGGAAGGGGTCCTTTAAGACCAAATCTCAACACCATTCACAAAAACCTCATATGGGTGCCCGTATTCCATCGCTTACAATATATAGAGTGTAACTGACCTGGATTTATGACGATCTTCATAGTGAAACCTCTTGCACATGATGTTTTTGAGATTCCCGTACTTTCTTTTGCTCTGTGTACCCTTGGCGTGGCCGAACACTTTAGCGCACCTTCCCACTTATTTAATAGCTGTAGCCTTGTAGGAGACGGAGAAGGGTGCTAACCCATGGGAAGGTGCACCGATCGCCTGTGCTTGGTTCAGTTAGTCATTTTGTGCTGACAGACTCCTATAATTGTAATTGGGGAAGACATGGATGACTGCACGTGAGCGTTTTTACAGCTGGCACGGGATAGAAGTGTCATGCACAAGGAAGTCAATGAATGCTGCGGTATAGGTGAACTGTTACAATACAGTATAGAGACCAAATCTTCTTAAAGGGAATCTGTCACCAGGCTTTTGCTATGTAATCTGAGAGCAGCATAATGTGGAGACAGAGACTCTGATTCCAAGAATATGTCACTTACTAGGCTGATCGGTGTGGTCTTCATAAAAAAAACTGTTTACTGTGCTGCAGTTCTCTGAAAGCTGAGCTCTGTGTAACCCCACCCACAGCACTGATTAGCTGCTTTTAGTGTACACTGTGCATAGGCAGAAGTCTGCCAATCAGTGTTGAGGGCAGGGTAACACAGAACATGAGGACTACATGACATGAAACAACTAGTCCTCTAGTGATAATCTTTCTTGCCAGTCAATGATTTTATTGAAACTACAACCAGCAGCACACGAGGTGATACATCAGACTATCCGCCCCTACATCATGCGGTTCTCAGATTCAGTAGCAAAATCCTGCTGACAGATTCCTTTCCAATGTTAATTACACAAAGTATCCCCAATGAAGTGACTACATTAGGATCCATGTATGTGTCTCGCCTCATGTCAGAATTCACTTATTCCATATCTTTTCTTTTTTCCCTAGATTTGGTTTGCCTTCATGAATGGGTTCTCCGGACAGATCCTGTTTGAGCGATGGTGCATTGGTCTGTACAATGTGGTAGGTTTCAGGCTTCGTGTATAGACTATTATAAGGTCGTGTCGACACAACACTTGTTAAGTTGTCTCACTGTCCTTCAGATGTTCACCGCACTTCCTCCGCTGACCCTCGGAATATTTGAAAGATCCTGTCGGAAAGAGAATATGTTAAAGTATCCAGAACTGTACAAGACGTCACAGAAAGCGCTTGACTTCAATACTAAAGTAAGTGTTAAGACTCGTAAGAAGGGCTCAAAGGCTCATCTCTTCATCAACTCGTGGTTGTGTGGTCTCTTCCTCCATCAGAGCCCCTGATATTAACCATAGCTTTCAGTTCATAATATCTCTGATAGTTCAAATCTGGAAAGAATGTTTGTTAGGACCCCAGAGCTTGTATTTTGGGGGGACTTCATGGCAAGGGTTGGATTCTCCTGCATGATTCCACAATACACCGTAGGACATACCTGGTCCTTCAAGGGGAGACGTTCTGCGCAGGTGCCTAATAAGGAAAGTCCCTGTGTTGGCTAAGGCTAAGTTTACACTTGCGTTGTGCAGTCCGTTCAACACATCCGTTAAACGGACTGCACTAGCGCAAGTGCCGACGTTTGCACTGCGCTAGCGCAGATGGGGCATCTGCTAGCTCCATCTGCTCTAGCAGTGACGGACCCGGAAACGCTGCAGCCCGCATCTCAGGGTCCGTCACTCAACGACAGCACATCGCTAGCGCACGCCCATTGTGGGCGTGCGCTAGGGATGCGTCCGCCATTGAAAGTAATGGCGGCGTTAACGGACTACGTTACACCGCGTTATGCCGTGGTGTAATGTAGTCCGTTAAACAGGTCACACTAACGCAGTTTGAACCCAGCCATAGAAGGCAGGAATTTTCTCTACCTGATAACTACTTAAAAGAATTGTGATATACAGTGGGGCAAAAAAGTATTTAGTCAGTCAGCAATAGTGCAAGTTCCACCACTGAAAAAGATGAGAGGCGTCTGTAATTTACATCATAGGTAGACCTCAACTATGGGAGACAAACTGAGAAAAAAAAAATCCAGAAAATCACATTGTCTGTTTTTTTTATCATTTTATTTGCATATTATGGTGGAAAATAAGTATTTGGTCAGAAACAAACAATCAAGATTTCTGGCTCTCACAGACCTGTAACTTCTTCTTTAAGAGTCTCCTCTTTCCTCCACTCATTACCTGTAGTAATGGCACCTGTTTAAACTTGTTATCAGTATAAAAAGACACCTGTGCACACCCTCAAACAGTCTGACTCCAAACTCCACTATGGTGAAGACCAAAGAGCTGTCAAAGGACACCAGAAACAAAATTGTAGCCCTGCACCAGGCTGGGAAGACTGAATCTGCAATAGCCAACCAGCTTGGAGTGAAGAAATCAACAGTGGGAGCAATAATTAGAAAATGGAAGACATACAAGACCACTGATAATCTCCCTCGAACTGGGGCTCCACGCAAAATCCCACCCCGTGGGGTCAGAATGATCACAAGAACGGTGAGCAAAAATCCCAGAACTACGCGGGGGGACCTAGTGAATGAACTGCAGAGAGCTGGGACCAATGTAACAAGGCCTACCATAAGTAACACACTACGCCACCATGGACTCAGATCCTGCAGTGCCAGACGTGTCCCACTGCTTAAGCTAGTACATGTCCGGGCCCATCTGAAGTTTGCTAGAGAGCATTTGGATGATCCAGAGGAGTTTTGGGAGAATGTCCTATGGTCTGATGAAACCAAACTGGAACTGTTTGGTATAAACACAACTTGTCGTGTTTGGAGGAAAAAGAATACGGAGTTGCATCCATCAAACACCATACCTACTGTAAAGCATGGTGGTGGAAACATCATGCTTTGGGGCTGTTTCTCTGCAAAGGGGCCAGGACGACTGATCCGGGTACATGAAAGAATGAATGGGGCCATGTATCGTGAGATTTTGAGTGCAAACCTCCTTCCATCAGCAAGGGCATTGAAGATGAAACGTGGCTGGGTCTTTCAACATGACAATGATCCAAAGCACACCGCCAGGGCAACGAAGGAGTGGCTTCGTAAGAAGCATTTCAAGGTCCTGGAGTGGCCTAGCCAGTCTCCAGATCTCAACCCTATAGAAAACCTTTGGAGGGAGTTGAAAGTCCATGTTGCCAAGCGAAAAGCCAAAAACATCACTGCTCTAGAGGAGATCTGCATGGAGGAATGGGCCAACATACCAACAACAGTGTGTGGCAACCTTGTGAAGACTTACAGAAAACGTTTGACCTCTGTCATTGCCAACAAAGGATATATTACAAAGTATTGAGATGAAATTTTGTTTCTGACCAAATACTTATTTTCCACCATAATATGCAAATAAAATGTTAAAAAAAACAGACAATGTGATTTTCTGGATTTTTTTTTCTCAGTTTGTCTCCCATAGTTGAGGTCTACCAATGATGTAAATTACAGACGCCTCTCATCTTTTTAAGTGGTGGAACTTGCACTATTGCTGACTGACTAAATACTTTTTTGCCCCACTGTATTGTATCTGCATGGAGAATATTTCACCTGACACTTAGTGCCTTAGTTGTATCATCTGGATACCTCCATTGTGTGCATAAACTGTAATATGGAAACCGGGGGCAAGCGAGGATGGGGAATTCAGCCTAAATTGGTATACCAGGAGTGTGCATGCACCTGTCGCTCCGTGCACCTAGGCTTTTTCTCATAAGCCCATGGAGAATGCATGTAGTCAGTCGAGCATCTGCCCTGCCCTTCCATGTTGTATAAAGTTTCCTGATCTGTAGATTGGACCCTCACCAATTATTAAATGGGTTGTCCGGTCTTAAGCTACAAGTCTTCAGTTACTCTATGTGACTGCAGACGTGTGAATCCTTACATCGCAGACATTTCCTCCAGTGTTAGGAGCGGTGGTGGCGTGACCACAATTTCCAATTTGCATATACGTGGTCACGTGCCGACTAGATTGGTTTGACCTCATTCAACGCAAGTGCATTGAATGAGGCTGGAAACAGTCTAGTCGGAGTGTGGCCGGGAGAATGCAAATGATATACTTGCGATCACATGACTACCAACGCCAGCATCGGATAATGCATACAAGGTGAGGATGCCTAAGTCTGCAGTCATATAGAGTGACTGCAGACTTGTAACTTAGGACCGGACAACCCCTTTAAGTTATGACCTATCCTGTTGATAGGTGATGACTTGTTTTCACTAAACAACCCCTTTAATTACTGACATAAAATACATAAACTGTGAAGCGTGGCTGTATTTATCTTGCAAGTATATTTTGCACACACTGCCATTAGATTCCTGATGGTTGCTACTAGAACCTTTATGAAACTTGCAGTCTGATTTGTTTTGCCACCTAATAGAGAATTTCAGTGCAAGACGTTCAGCATGTAAATCCAGGAGTGTGGGTCAGTCTAAGCTCAGAACTGAGCAGAAGTGTGAATTCTGCTGTGGATAGGAGTGTAATAGAGTCCGTCATCATCATTATCATATATACACGTAGATAAAATGTATATGGAAGCTGTAAAATGGTGAACATAAGGTAAAATAAGGTGAGAAACACCAATTCAGGACACAAATCCTATCAAAAAGGTTCCTGACTTGGACAGGATTTTTGAGCCTTAGATATATTCACATGAAACGTCATTTTATACGTCTCTGCAGGTCATTATAGTAATTGGACGTGAGCTTGTAGGACATCTGAGCAGTTCCCAAAATATACTGTAAAGAGCTAAACCCTGTGTGTTGTTCTATATGTGCACGTGACCGGCGGCAGCGGTCATACAGCCGGAGGAGTGTGCGCTAGGTCTTAAAGTCACAGCGCCCTGTCACGTGGGAGATGAGCAAAAGCATTTGTGTAGACGCCGCCACAGCAGTGATTTATTACCGATTATTAGTCCCTTCTAATGTTTAAAATATATAACTTTGCAGTATATGGCAGCCGATCCCAGAGTTTGCATTGTAGAGTGCATTAGTCCTTATGTTACACTTCTCTCTGCAGCAGAAATTCTTTATATGAATAAAAAAATTGACTTTGGGATTATTACAGCTTCATAATGAGAAAGCAACAAATGCATGATTTCACAACCACTACCTAACCTAGCCATCGGTATTTTGCCCAGTGCTGCCTATAACTTTATATTAGGAAAGAATGCTACAATTGCTGATTGCCATCTTAAAGCAGTTCACCAGGAATAGAAAAAAAAAACATAACTAAAGGAAATGGCAGTATAACATTTAATTAGAAAATCTCAGTTTTTGTCCAGTGAAATGATCACTATTGAATCAAAATGGCTACTGCCTTGTTTCACTGAGAGAAATCTGCTCTAAAGTGTTAGGACAGGGGTCTGTGAAAGCTGATACTACTGGAGATACCAGAGGTACTGAGGTAAGAAGAGGCTGCTCTCGCTGCTGTCCACCCTGTCTTTATGTTCTAATACTGGAGATACAAGGGGTGCTGAAATTAGAAGTGGCCAATTACACTGCTGTCCACCGTCTTTCTGATCTAATACTGGAGATACCAGAGGTACTGAGGTAAAAAGACGCTGTTCACACTGCTGTCTACCCTGTCTTTCTAATCTAATACTGGAGATACCAGAGGTGCTAAGGTAAAAAGACGCTGTTCACACTGCTGTCCACCCTGTCTATCTGATCTAATCTGGAGATACCAGAGGTACTGAGGTAAAAAGACGCTGTTCACACTGCTGTCCACCATGTCTATCTGATCTAATCTGGAGATACCAGAGGTACTGAGGTAAAAAGACGCTGTTCACACTGCTGTCCACCCTGTCTATCTGATCTAATACTGGAGATACCAGAGGTACTGAGGTAAAAAGACGCTGTTCACACTGCTGTCCACCCTGTCTATCTGATCTAATCTGGAGATACCAGAGGTACTGAGGTAAAAAGATGCTGTTAACACTGCTGTCCACCCTGTCTATCTGATCTAATCTGGAGATACCAGAGGTACTGAGGTAAAAAGACGCTGTTCACACTGCTGTCCACCCTGTCTATCTGATCTAATACTGGAGATACCAGAGGTACTGAGGTAAAAAGACGCTGTTCACACTGCTGTCCACCATGTCTATCTGATCTAATCTGGAGATACCAGAGGTACTGAGGTAAAAAGACGCTGTTCACACTGCTGTCCACCCTGTCTATCTGATCTAATCTGAAGATACCAGAGGTACTGAGGTAAAAAGACGCTGTTCACACTGCTGTCCACCCTGTCTATCTGATCTAATCTGGAGATACCAGAGGTGCTGAGGAAAGAAGATGCTGCTCACACTGCTGTCCACCCTGTCTATCTGATCTAATACTGGAGATACCAGAGGTACTGAGGTAAAAAGACGCTGTTCACACTGCTGTCCACCCTGTCTATCTGATCTAATACTGGAGGTACCAGAGGTGCTGAGGTAAGAAGATGCTGCTCGCACTGCTGTCCACCCTGTCTATCTGATCTAATACTGGAGACACCAGAGGTACTGAGGTAAAAAGACGCTGTTCACACTGCTGTCCACCCTGTCTATCTGATCTAATCTGGAGATACCAGAGGTACTGAGGTAAAAAGACGCTGTTCACACTGCTGTCCACCCTGTCTATCTGATCTAATCTGGAGATACCAGAGGTGCTGAGGAAAGAAGATGCTGCTCACACTGCTGTCCACCCTGTCTATCTGATCTAATACTGGAGATACCAGAGGTACTGAGGTAAAAAGACGCTGTTCACACTGCTGTCCACCCTGTCTATCTGATCTAATACTGGAGGTACCAGAGGTGCTGAGGTAAGAAGATGCTGCTCGCACTGCTGTCCACCCTGTCTATCTGATCTAATACTGGAGGTACCAGAGGTGCTGAGGTAAGAAGATGCTGCTCGCACTGCTGTCCACCCTGTCTATCTGATCTAATACTGGAGACACCAGAGGTACTGAGGTAAAAAGACGCTGTTCACACTGCTGTCCACCCTGTCTATCTGATCTAATCTGGAGATACCAGAGGTACTGAGGTAAAAAGACGCTGTTCACACTGCTGTCCACCCTGTCTATCTGATCTAATCTGGAGATACCAGAGGTGCTGAGGAAAGAAGATGCTGCTCACACTGCTGTCTACCCTGTCTTTCTGATCTAATAGTGAAGATACCAGAGGTACTGAGGTAAGAAGATGCTGCTCTCACTGCAATCCACCCTGTCTTTCTGATCTAATACTGACGATACCAGGGGGCTGCTGAAGTAATAGGCCGCTCACACTGCTGTGTGCACTGTCCTTCTGAATAACTATATAAGTATCTCCAGGTCACCGCGGTGGAGCTTTCTAAAGCACATGCTCACAGGCCCCTGTCCTAACAATCTGACAGTGTAACAAGGTGACAGCCATTTTAATTCTCTAGGGATTACCTCTCTTAAAAAAAAAAAAAAAACAATTGTGATTTGGTAATTAAATGTATTTAGGAATTTATTTATAATGACATTTCCTTCGGGGTTTTGTTTTTTTTCTATTCCCGAAGAATCACTTTAACTTTGAAAACCACCGTTCAGTCCTTTGTAACAGAATTATCCTTGAATACTAATAATTGTTTAATATTAGAAGCTCCATTGTTAGAAGACGGAATTTTGATTCAAATACTAAACTTCTTTTGCCCAGGTCGGAACACTCTCTGTCCCACATTATTATATTACTTTCAGGTGTCATTTTATTCTACAAACGGTAATTTTATTTATTTTTATTTTTTCAAATCACCTGTGAAGATCGGATCTTAGCTGGGTTTTCCCATATAAAACAGTTGTAAATTAATGTTTAGAAAACAATAATGATAAAACATGATCGAAAACTAAGTTGTCAATTTCACTGAAAGTTTTGAAACATTGGATTGAATTCTGCGCTGCTCGGTCGTGGTGTGCCATACACATTGCTTATCCAGACTGTACAAAAACTCTTTTTTTTTTTTGCCTTAAATGAAGCTGTCTGCTATAGGCAATTGTAACCTGTCCTTTTAGATGTCATGCCTTATGTATTTGTCATTATGTGTGCTAATGGATTACCGACCACTCTGGAGAAATGCCTGAAAGAATAAAAAGAAGATGAGGCATTGAGGCGAGGCATTGTCATCACTCGGGGCCGCATCATTCCTTATGATTAGTATTGTTATTTCTTTGGACAAATGCTTGCAACACGTTAGCGCATTTTACATGTAAAAAAGGGAATTCACGTCAATATAATCAAAGTTAGACTGAGGATTTCATGGTCGGCGTTTAGAAGGTGACAAAATCCATGTAGAACAATTTACCATGAACGCAAATCCTATATACTCTGCTGAAGAAAAACACAAGAACAACCTTTTGTATCTTTTCTCTGGCATCACTCGCTCACTTTTGCTTATAAATTATCAACATTTTATTTAATTTTTTTATTTTTTTATTTCTCCCACAGCAAGTATTCGTCTCACGTTGTCATAAAAACAATTATCTATCATTACAATAGGCCCAGACTTCAGAACACAGAATTTTCTGCATCAATTTTCTACTGAAAAATTAAAGTATTATGTTGCTTATCTTGGCATTTGTAACTTCAAATATTCCAGGGTTTCAAACTTTCTATGGCTGGGAAAAGGGAAAAAAAAAGAAGAGAAGAAGCAAAGCGGAGAAAAAGTATTTTATGTGAAAGTGATTTGAGACTAGCAACCTGACAAATGGGGAATAATGCAATTAATCAAAAATCCGGCAAACCACCCAGTGATACTGCGACTGTTTTCTCTGGACGAAGTCTTGAAATTTCATATTCCACCTCCTCTCTCGCAATCATTATTTGTATTTAATGTTATGCCGAATGAATAGGTTGGGGAATATATGCGTTTCATTTATAGTGTGAGGTATGCGAGATGCTTGTTATGGAAAGGAGGGTGAAAGGTTAAAAAGGCCCCATAGGGGTTACAGGATTAGTATGTGACTAGTGTGGCCCAGAGAATGGGAGCAAAGAAACTCATTTGTCTTGCACCCACCTGTGCTGCCTGTCCCAGAAAACGCGGAGGTAACGATGCAGTAACTGAGGTGCAGGGAACATTTAGGGCCGCTCGGCCATCTGCCAGTTATGGGGTTAATAGGTGGCAAGCGTTAAATGAGATCAACATTAATGCGCACGCTGAATGAAGAACAACTCGCTCAGCCGCTAATGAATGGAAGAGGAGCAAAGTGGATTTTTTTAATTTTTTTTTCTTTACTTGATTAAATATTAATGAAAACCCCATGCGGATGTCTTTTCCCGGTTGGATGTTGACCTTCCAATATGGTTGCCACTTTGTGTAAGAATGCACCTCTAATCTCCAGCGGCTCACTAGGCCTGATTATTAATATTGTTGTGGCTCCGAGCCGCACTTTTTTTTTCTCTTGTATGTATTTTAATAAATTGTACATATTTGACATTTTTTGCCATAAATAAATATGAATATCTCTCGTTTTTATAATATACTAGAGATGAGCGAACGTGCTGGGATAATGTGTTATCCGTCATGCGCGGGCGCTAATTGGGTGTCTTTGGCGGGTCCCCACGGCTCCATGTCTCGCAGCTGTTAGACAATCCCTGCATGTGTTATGGCTGTCAAACATCCGCGAAACATGCAGCCGCGGGGACTCGAACATAGTGAAGACACTCGACACACGAGCATGGCAGATAACATCTTATCTGAGCATGTATGTTTATCACTAATTATTACCGGTGCCCCACAGTCCCTCCTCAGTGCAGTGGGCCACATTCATCGAGCCCCCGCAAATAAATGACACATGGCCTAAAACTAACTTTGTGCTGCTTTCCAATACATGTTTCGTTAGAAAACAGTCTGACATTTTTTAAGTTTTCGCTTGGTTTGACGCACTTTTAAAGCTGGAGTATTTTTTTTTTCCCGATGATCTCCATATTTGCCCCCGATTCATTCCGGCCAGTGTTTCATACGTGTAGGAATAATATGCACCAAATCCATTAAGAGACACATGCCAGAAATGATACCCCGCTTACGGACTGGAGTACCTGCCACTTTTGAATAATTTGAGTGGCGGGCATAGCCACACAGTGCCTGGTCCGGTCCATGATTCGCCCACTGAAACTGATAAGGTTTGCACCGCTTCGCAAAGTGCAAGCATTTTTTGAATTTTCATAGCATTTTACACTGGTTTTCTTGGGTAAACACTGATGACTCTGGGGCCAAAATGTTTAGTTATTCATTGGTTTATTATCTGATTTATGGAATGTTTTGTTATGTTGCATCTTTATAACTGTTATCAAATGCAAAACCTGTGTTTCTGATCACACTTGGAGGCTGCTACATGGTTGTCGCAATTTTACCGCAGCCATAATCTTGTACATGTAACCTAATGGGCAGATGTTATTATTTTCATGCTGAATAAACTCATTTGTAATATTATTTTTTTATTGTAAGTGATAGATGGTTAATTTTATTTTTTCTGATTACATTTTAATTTTTTGACTTTATTATTGTTTCTCTCAACACATTGTAACTGACTTGAGAAAAGTGTTGCCTGTTTGCCTGCCAAATAGTAAAGAGTTGGGCTGGTGTCCTGACAGTCACACTTCTTGCACATCGATAAAGAGAGGTCATGGTTCATCAGCTTCTATCTTTACCAATGAATCTCTCCACTTTCTGTATTCTTCCAGGTTTTTTGGGTTCATTGCCTGAATGGCCTCTTCCATAGTATTATCTTGTTTTGGTTCCCATTGAAAGCTCTTCAGCACGGTAAGAAACATTCTCTTTCATCGGCTACAAATCGAGAACATGAAGTATCCTGATTTAACCATTCATTTTTATTTTCTTAAGATTGAAGTTAGTTACTCGCAGGTAATAAGTCCTAGCAGTCTGTCTTATCATTAATGTTGATACTTTATTTAAGGTGCCATATTATCAGAGTTTCCAGGCTACTGCATGATCCAGAAACATGCTAGGATATCTCCAGTACTTGAAAAATGGTTTTCTGGGTTTTTTTTTCTGTTTTTTTTAAGAATTCCAGATCATTGGTTTGTTTTTGTTTTTTTTCTGCCCATTATTCCCACTCCTACAAGTCATGGACATGGCCATATTGACTCCATACAAGATATGCCACCCATAGACTTTGCTCTGCCAAGACGCCATACAAATCCAGGGGAGTAACAACCACAACGTGCTCTTAGGCAATGTGCACACGTTCAGGATTTCTTGCAGAAAATTCCTGAGAAAAACCTAAAATTTTCTGCAAGTAATCTGCATGCGTTTTTTGCCGCGTTTTTGATGCGTTTTTTTCCAGACATTTCCCAATGCATTTTATAGTGGGAAATCTGAAAAAAAAAAAAAAAAAACGCAAAATTAATGAACATGCTGCGTTTTTTACAACTATGCGTTTTTTTTTCGCGGAAAAAACGCATCATGTGCACAAAACATGCAGAATTCATTCAAAATGATGGGATGCATACTGTATGCTTTTTTTTGCGGTTTTATAGCGTTTTTATCGCGAAAAAACGTGAAAAGTCAGCAACGTGTGCACACAACCTTAGGCATGCCGTATTAACAAGCTTCTCTCAAGTGTAGGCCCATAAGGTGGAACGGCATGGAGTATCATATAACATCCATACAACGTCCTAATATGAAGCTGTGTATGTGGCCTCATAGCTAAGCCCTCCTAGGATTTTGTCAAAGATTAATTTACCTCCACAGCCCTGTCATGTTGGCTCCCAGGGCACATGCTGCCCTCTGCAGGTACAACATGCTGCCATCTGCATGGCACATGCTGCCATCTACATGATACATGCTGCCATCTACATGGCACATGCTGCCATTTACATGATTCATGCTGCCATTTACATGGTACCGCCACAGCCCTTTAGCTAAACTTTCTGGTCACGTCACGAGTGTCATGTTGGCACCCAGGGTACATGCTGCCATCTACATGGTACATGCTGCCATCTGCATGGTACATGCTGCCATCTGCATGGTGCATGCTGCCATCTGCATGGTGCATGCTGCCATCTGCATGGTGCATGCTGCCATCTGCATGGTGCATGCTGCCATCTGCATGGTGCATGCTGCCATCTGCATGGTGCATGCTGCCATCTGCATGGTGCATGCTGCCATCTGCATGGTGCATGCTGCCATCTGCATGGTGCATGCTGCCATCTGCATGGTGCATGCTGCCATCTGCATGGTGCATGCTGCCATCTGCATGGTGCATGCTGCCATCTGCATGGTACATGCTGCCATCTACATTTGTTTACTTTGTACTGTAACCCTAGTGCCCGTTTTATGCCAGTAAACGTGCGAACAGAACTCTCAAATCCAGATCATTTATCCGCATAAGGCCTCTTTCACACTTCAGTTATTTGGCGTCAGTCACTACCGACATAGTGACGGATTGACGGATCCGTCACAATTGTTGTAAAAACGGTTCTAACGGATCCGTTTTTTTGACGGATCCGTTACTTGGGGGTTGTCTGGGAAAAGTATCTTCTTTTTGGAGCATGCGCAATTGAAAAAACGGATTGGGGCGACGGATCCGCCGAAAAAACGGTTGCGGCGGATCCGTCACCCATAGGTGCCCATTCTATGGAACGGCGGATTCGACGGATCCGTCGCGATCCGCCATTTCGGCGTTGACAAAAAACGTTTCAATGTCCGTCTATTTTCAGAAAACGTCCGCCAAATGTCGACGGATCCGTCGCATGGCGGATGGAACGGACGACCATCCGTCACAATCCGTCACTAATGCAAGTCTATGGGAAAATAACGGATCCGTCACAAAAAATTGACGGATCCGTTATTTGAGGAAAATGGCGGTTTTAGACTGACGCCAAATAACTGAAGTGTGAAAGAGGCCTAAACCACATGACTAAAATTATCAACTTTTTTTTTTCTTTTTCCATTTCTAGCTTTTTAGGTAGGAGCAGGTGATTTCTCTTTTGAAATTTGTCCTGAAACCAATATTTTGGCTGTAGATCAATCCACAGAGTAAATATTGTTTCACTATATTTTCCTAAGGAAACTTTCAGCCAGGTTTCCTGCAGAGGTTACATATATTATTCCACCCTGACTATTACCTGATAGGACATCTTACACCTGCATGAAAAATGCCAACGTTTTATCCATCCACTGTGCATTATATGGCTCATTCTGACTCCTTGTCCTGAAGTTCAGATTTAGAATTTCTCTGAATACAGTATCTTAATGTGTCTTGTGGGGGTAAAGTGGTGCGGTCAGCTGGAACTTGCAGCCTGACTTATGGAAAAGCCACGGTGCTCATTATACATTACTCACATACGATGGGTCCAGAATCTCTGGCTGTGATTTACAAGTTTTGTGTATGGTCATATATGCAATCCATGGGCAGCTTGTTCACGGGAATTAGGACACATAGTTTAGTTGTGTTACAGTTCAAATTATGAAAGGTATAAAGCAGAAAGACCCGGTATGAACCGTGTCAAAGTGGTCAGGGGTGTGTGGGCTTCATGTGCACAATGTGGCTGAACTTGTTGAGGTGAAAGAGATGCGCAACAGTCCAAACGGTAGCCATGACTCACAGCTTCTTGAAAGAAATGCTTTATTGATCTTTTAGTATAAAAGACACAAAAAATAGTTGAACACAACAGCACAAAAATTAAAAGAGCAGAAAAGAAATATCCTCTGTGCTCCCGGGCAACATGTTTCAGACCTACATGGTCTTTTGTCAAGCCAGACTGGCCTGGACAGGTGAGCTGATTTGCTCCTTTTCACATGACAGAGATATGGGTGAGTTAGAGGTACAGAAGAGCGAAAGGGTAGGAAAGAGAGAGATTGAGGTAGGAAATGGAAAGATCGTGTGATAAGAAATGGGTGTAGAAAAAAGGAGAGCGCTAGGAAATGGGTAGGAAGGAGAACGAGGGGGTGTAGGAAAGAGAAAAGGAAGTAGGAGACCGAGAGGAGGCGGGAGCGTTGGACGTAGACAGAGGCTAGTGTCCAAAAGAGAGGGGTAGGGTACAAAAGTTTGAGAGGGTGCGCGATGAGGAAGGTGTGAGTGAGGAGGTACAAACTAGAGCATTGTGCAAACGTGTAAAGAGGTGGGTTTAAAACAGACGGAGAGGTGACTATATCGACATTGCTTTGTAATTCTTTTTTCTTTGGCCGACTCGTACATATTTGATAGATAATGTCACGGTTTTCTTTTCTCGTCTATGTATTCAGATAATGTGTTTGCAAATGGAAAAACCTCGGATTACCTTTTATTGGGAAACATCGTTTACACTGTAAGTTGATGGCGTCCTTCTGAAGCTTTTGATGTCGTTATTTTTATTGCAGTTTATTCAATCTTTAGTTTATGCTTAAAATGTTAAACTTCTAGTTTTTGCCCTCCTCATTTCCTTCCATCAAAGACTGACTTCTTTCTGCCAAGTTACTACTGAGCAAGCCGGCATCTGTGTGACAGACGTAATGGCCCACATTTAATAAGACTGGTGTTTCTTTCGTCATTCTGAGATCAAGGATGGCTGAAGTAAATGGTTTCAAATTTATTAAAAGGAGCTCCCCTCTTAAATGTTTTGGTAATTGTGTATTAAAGCATCATGACAGCTAGTCTTCACCCACCAGCACAGAGGCAAATGAAAAGTAGAGATCGAGCCTGCAAAGGGGAAAAATGCAGGAAACTGTTATTGTCATGGTGTTATATTTTTAGATAATCATTAGTAGAGATTCTTTATTTTATATATATATATTTTTTAATTTTAGACACTGCAGAGATGTGTCCTGCTCCACTCATGGGCCTAGAAACAAAAGGAAGTTGATCAGATCTCTGCACTGCCCCTTTATAACGCTGCTATCCTCTTATTGTTGGGTCCTACAGGCTCAGGACCCTTGTGCCACTGCAGCCCATTAGAGCTACACTCCTATTTTTGACTAAATGTTGCATAATGAGGATAAGCCCTCACAGTTCTCATTTGTGTGTTTTCTGATGTAATGACCATCTATATTCTTGTCTTAGTTTGTGGTGATAACCGTCTGCCTAAAAGCGGGATTAGAAACATCTCATTGGACCATGGTAAGGAAATACAAACTTTGAGGAAATGTTTTGGCAGAATATAATTAAAGGAAATGTATAATTTGTTATGGGCAAAGATGGCTTTTCTATTCAGTTAGCTACAGGGGCTGTTCAGTACTTTGTATTTTTGACCTATGCTTGGGATAGGTCATCGGTACCAGATCCCCCACCAATTAGATGTTCCGTCCAGATGTCCGTAGTCGAGGAGCGGAAACACACAGCTGTATACTGGGCACAATGGTGTATTGCAGGTCCATGCCTAATGATTTTGCATAGTATTGGATCTGCAGCACCCGGCAGCGACTGCTACACAGTTCATGTAACTGGGTAGCTCCTCTCAACAACTGATCCAGGGTTATCCAGAAATTCCAGGACAGTCCATAAAAATTGGTCACACTGACGTGTGTAAAAAGAAAAATGTAAAGTGTTTTTTTGTTTGTTTGTTTTTTAATATGACTAAATTTATAGAGATTATTACAACAGTAATTATCATCATTTTACAGTCCACAGTGAATGCAGCCTATATTTTAATATCATAATTATGGTTTGGAGACACATATCACTTACAATCATGTTGATTTCTTATGGTTTTCCAATGTGTCCATAAATATTGTCTGTCTGTGATTTTTTTTTTTGATAAGCCGTCCCCAAAAAAAAAAAGGGAACTTAGCAACCCTGAACAGATCACATCCAACCTCTATTTGGAAGGGAGTATAGGTAGTAGAGCCCACTAATCTGATATTGATGACCTAGCCTAAGGATAGGCAATCAATATAAAGTACTGGACAACCACAGTAATACTGAGCGCATAGAAACCATGATATTCAGTGTATATAGGATAGAAAGTCATGAATCTTAAAATCATCATTCATTTCCAAGTACACACTGTTTACTACATCTATTTTGTTAGTGTACCAACCATCTCGCCTTGTTTTTTATGTATTCTACCCCATTACTTGTTCTTCCCATCAGTGGGTGTCCGGGTCAAGAAATCCTCATTGATCGGTCAGAAACTGATCTGAAGCACAAAACCCATCAGGCAGAAGAGCTCAGTTCCTGATTGAGCGTATAGACAGAGTGGTGTACAGTCCCATTGACCTTCTATGGAGCCTTTACGCCACTCTGTGCGCATGCTTATGCAGGGGCGGAGCCATTCTGCCTCATGAGCAGCTTACTTTATGGCAGTT
Source organism: Ranitomeya imitator (assembly GCF_032444005.1). Taxonomy (NCBI): domain Eukaryota; kingdom Metazoa; phylum Chordata; class Amphibia; order Anura; family Dendrobatidae; genus Ranitomeya; species Ranitomeya imitator. The sequence continues at coordinate 1,140,301,602 of NC_091282.1, forward strand.
TTAAGAGCGATCAGGTTCCTGTTGTTCAATTCTGATACATTGAGAAATATGACTGCATCATGTTAGGATTTGTTTTTCTTTTCAAAATCTATATCTTGTCTCATGTTTTCTCACTAGTTCAGCCATGTGGCTATATGGGGTAGTATCCTGCTATGGATCGTGTTCTTTGGAGTCTATTCCTCCTTGTGGCCAGCCATTCCTCTAGCTCCTGACATGTCTGGAGAGGTACGATGCTTTTTGATTTTATCACTTTTTATTAAATGTGGAGATGAGCTGATCTTTTCAAATGTACCAGAATTAATGAAATTTCCCATAAAAATCCCAATTTGTTGTGAATTGAATGTACTCCAAAGCCTCCAATTGCCCTGAAAAATGTGTATGACCTTATTTTTCCTCACACGTTAGTCTTCATCACTGTGCTGTAGCACATTAGTTTGTTTGGCTTATGACTTTCCCTCCTGATCTCTACTGCTAAGCTGTGAGCTGTGACGTCATCCCACTATCCAGATTCACCCCAAAATGACTGCTACACTGCTCAAAAAAAATAAAGGGGACACTAAAATACCACATCGTAGATATCCCTGAATTAAATATTCCAGTTGCAAATTTATATTCATTGCATAGTGGAATGCGTTCAGAACAATAAAACATAACAATTATCAATGTAAATCAAAATTAATATCCCATGGAGGTCTGGATTTGGAATGATACTCAAAATCAAAGTGGAAAATCAAATTACAGGCTGATCCAACTTCAGTGGAAATGTCTCATGAAAAGGAAAAGATGCTCAGTATTGTGTGTGGCCTCCATGTGCCTGTTTGACCTCCCTACAATGCCTGGGCATGCTCCTGATGAGGCTGCAGATGGTCTCCTGAGGGATCTCCTCCCAGACCTGGACTAAAGCACCCACCATCTCCTGGACAGTCTGTGGTGCAACTTGACATTAGTGGATGTCCCAGATGTGCTCAATTGGATTCATGTCTTTGGAACGGGGGGGCCAGTCCATAGCTTCAATGCCTTCATCTTGCAGGAACTGCTGACACACTCCAGCCACATGAGGTCTGGCATTTTCCTGCATTAGGAAGAACCCAGGGCCAACCGCACCAGCATATGGTCTCACATTGGGTCTGAGGATCTCATCTCGGTACCTAATGGCAGTCAGGCTACCTCTGGTGAGCACATGGAGGGCTGTGTGGCCCTCCAAAGAAATGCCTCCCCACAACATTACTGCCCCACTGCCAAACTGGTCATGCTGAAGGATGTTGCAGGCAGCAGATCGCTCTCCATGGCGTCTCCAGACTTTCACGTCTGTCACATGTGCTCAGTGTGAACCTGCTTTCATCTGTGAAGAGCACAGGGCGCCAGTGGCGAATTTGCCAATCCTGGTGTTCCGTGGCAAATGCCAAGCATCCTGCACGGTGTTGGGCTGTGAGCACAACCCCCATCTGTGGACGTTGGGCACTCAGACCATCCTCATGGAGTCGTTTCTAACAGTTTGTGCAGACACATGCACATTTGTGGCCTGCTGAGGGTCATTTTGCAGGGGCTCTGGCAGTATTCCTCCTTGCACAAAGGTGGAGGTAGCGGTCCTGCTGCTGGGTTGTTGCCCTCCTATGGCCCCCTCCACATCTCCTGGTGTACTGGTCTGTCTATTGGCAGTGCCTCCAGCCTCTGTACACTACGCTACACTACACTACGCTAACAGACGCAGCAAACCTTCTTGCCACAGCTTACATTGATGTGCCATCCTGGATGTGCTGTACTACCTGAGCCACTTGTGTGGGTTGTAGAGTCCGTCTCATGCTACCGAAAAAAAAAAGCACAACCAACATTCAAAAGTGACTAAAACATCAGCCAGAAAGCATTGGTACTGAGATGTGGTCTGTGGTCCCCACCTGCAGAACCACTCCTTTATTGAGGGAATCTTGATAATTGCCAATAATTTCCATCTGTTGTCAAACAGTGTTGCTTCCTAAGTGGACAGTTTGATTTCACAGAAGTTTGATTTACTTGGAGCTATACTCTATTGTTGAAGTGTTCTCTTTACTTTTTTGAGTAGTATATATTCCCTGATACTGCTTTTATAAAGGCTGTGATGGTCCCTGCTGATTGGCTGAGCAATACCACGTCTTGCGATAGCTGCAAGGCATTATGGGGAAGCCAATCTGAGGTCATGTGATCCTCTTCTGGCTGATAAAATCTGCAATGTGTAAGGTTATGTGCACAGGTTCAGTATTTATACCAGAAAAATCTGCTGCCAATACTGATGGGTTGGCAGGAAAAGAACAGCATAAAATGCATGTGTTTTTAACGTTCATTAGTATGGGTGAAATCTGCAGCAAAAATGCTGGAAGAGTTGACATTCTGCAGATATAAATCTGCAAGGAAAAAGTAAGCTACTTATTCATGAGATTTCAAGAATCTTTCACTTTGTTGATGCTGGGTAAATCCTTCAGGTTTTGTAACTCTTCTGCGGAGAAAAAAACACAACAAAAGTATAACATGTGCCGGACCCTAAAATGGCTTAAAATTAGTCAAACTCAGCAAATTCGTAAAAATTGTACTCAAATTTGATTTGCATTGAATGTATTCATTAATCTCTAAAATGCTGTGTTTTTGGTTATTCTTTCCTTTATTCGGCGAAACAAATGTGTCTTATGCAGGAATGAGCGTACCCGTGAAAGTTCGGGATTGTCGGGTTCGACAAAACCTTATTCCAAAATTCAGTTCGGGTACCAAAAATCGACCTGAACTTTAACCAGAACCCCCAACCCCATAAGTCAATGGGGACCCAAACTCTCTCACCCTCTCCCTGGAACTAAAACGGACATGCGGGAGAAGTCCATGTTCTGAGATCAGCACCAGAACCCTGAACTTTAAAGTTCGGGTTCACTCATCTCTAGTCTTGGCATACTGGTTTGTGATATAGTATATTACTGATCTATATACATAATTGTGTAAGGGTCACTTCCGTCTGTCTGTCTCTGTCCTTCTGTCACGGTTATTCGTTTGCTGATTGGTCTCGGCAGCTGCCTGTCATGGCTGCCACGACCAATCAGCGACGGCCACAGTCCGATTAGTCCCTCCCCTGCACTCACTGCCCGGCGCCCGCTCCGTAATCCCCACCGCTCACACAGGGATAATGGTAACGGCCCGCGGTGTAACGCGCTCTGTTACCGCTGCCATTAACCCTGTGTGTCCCCAACTATTTACTATTGATGCTGCCTATGCAGCATCAATAGTAAAAATGTCATGTTAAAAGTAATTAAAAAAAAAAAAAAACCTGCTATACTCACCATCCGCCGCCTTTCCCGCTCCTCGCGCCGCTCCCGGGACCGCTCCATTGCAAGCGGCAGCTTCCGGTCCCAGGGCTGGTGTGCGACAAGGACCTGCCGTGACGTCACGGTCATGTGACCGCGACATCATCACAGGTCCTGCTCACACCAGCCCTGGGACCGCAAGCTGCCGCTTGCAATGAAGCGATCCTGGGAGCGTCCCAAGGAGCGGGAAAGGCGGTGGATGGTGAGTATAGCAGGACTTCAACGGGCCTTCGGAAGTTGAGTATATGTTTATTTTATTTTTTTAAGTCTCTATACTACGTGGCTCTGTGCTGTATACTCCGTCGCTGTGCAATATACTATGTGCCTGGGCAATATACTACGTGCCTGGGCAATATACTACGTGACTGGGCATTATACTACGTGACTGGGCAATATACTACGTGACTGGGCAATATACTACGTGACTGGGCAATATACTACGTGGCTGGGCAATATACTACGTGCCTGGGCTATATACTACATGACTGGGCATTATACTACGTGACTGGGCAATATACTACGTGGCTGGGCAATATACTACGTGGCTGGGCAATATACTACGTGCCTGGGCAATATACTACGTGACTGGGCAATATACTACGTGACTGGGCAATATACTACGTGACTGGGCAATATACTACGTGGCTGGGCAATATACTACGTCGCTGGGCAATATACTACGTCGCTGGGCAATATACTACGTGGCTGGGCAATATATTACGTGGCTGGGCAATATATTACGTGACTGGGCAATATACTACGTGGCTGGGCAATATACTACGTGGCTGGGCAATATACTACGTGGCTGGGCAATATACTATGTGGCTGGGCAGGGCAATATACTACGTGGACATGCATATTCTAGAATACCCGATGCGTTAGAATCGGGCCACCATCTAGTATATGTATAATTCTGATATTAAAATGATCTCTTATGAGACTGTCATTTTAATAACAAGATGAATAAGACTTTGAAAAAAAGAGTCAGAGTGGTAGTATAATCCTTTTTCAAAGTAAGTACACTAGCATAATCAGGTCTAACTATCTATTAATTAATGCATGCAGTTTGTATTGTGAAAACTGATGACTAAGGCTGTGTGCACACGTTCAGGATTTTTTGCGGTTTTTCGCTATAAAAACGTAAAAAACCCGCATATATTAAGCATCTTATTTTAGAATGCAATCCGCAATTTTTGTGTACATGTTGCGTTTTTTTCCACAACGGAATCGCATTCCAGAAAATAACGCAGCATGTTCATTCTTTGCGCGGCATCGCGGGGATTCTGCACACATAGAAATGCATTGATCCGCTTACTTTCCGCGTTTGGCTATGCCCACCATACGGGAAGTAAGCGGATCATATGCGGTAGGTACCCAGGGTGGAGGAGAGGAGACTCTCCTCCAGGCCCTGGGAACCATATAATTGTAAAAAAAAAAAAGAATTAAAATAATAAATCATGATATTCCCATCTTTCGGCATCCCCGGCAGCCTTCCCGCTCCTCGCGATGCTTCCGTTCTCAATAATGCTTTGCGGCAATGACCTGTGATGGCGTAGCGGTCTCGCGTGATGCTACGTCATCTGGGGTCATTGCCACAAGGCACTACTGGGAACTGAAGCATCACGAGGAGCAGGAAGGCTGCAGGGGACGCCGGAAGGTGAGAAAATCATGATTTTTTATTTTTTTTAATTATTTTTTACATTCTGTTTTTTTACTATTGATGCTGCATGGGCAGCATCAATAGTAAAAAGTTGGTCACACTTGTCAAACACTGACAAGTGTGACCAACCTGTCAACCAGTTTTCCAAGCGATGCTACAGATCTCTTGGAAAACGCTAGCATTCTGCAAGCTAATTATGCTTGTAAAACGCTAGTGTTTAGCGGGAAAACGCATGCCAATTCCACATGCGTTTTACCTGCAGCACAGTTGCGGAATTGCCGCAGAAATTCCAGACGTGTGCTCATAGCTTAAAGCTGTTTTTAAAATGCAGTTAACTAAACGGAGGGGCCATATATTTCATTATTGCCGATATTATTCAATTCCATCTGGACAAAACAGGGAAACCCAAAGTTGCCTATCCCGTTTGTAGCACCTAACCTTCACCTCCTGTGTGCAGCTATATGGATTTCTAAATGCAGCCTGTGAGTTTTGCAATCCAAATAGGGGATAATTGCTGTGAATTTTACCTACTGACTCATATTTTTTGTAATGTGTCAAAAAAGGTATTAAAATTTCAGTACCTTTTTTTTTTTCCTTTAACCCGTTTTGTTCCATTTTCTGAAGCTGGCAGCGTTATACACATCCCCCACTGTCTCCCGACCTGTGTTGTATATGGCTGTAAATTCCTCCACCTGACTAAACAGTGAATGTGTGAAGCAGAGTCCGGCGCTCTAGAGAAATGATTTATGCTGCTACATATTTATATCGTATTCATCGCTGAGCCTGAATACGTCATTCTGCCCTAGTACACATTTCACTGTAAAGGTAAAAGTTGTATTTCTACTAACTTCTTGCATCTCTTTTGAGCCCCCTATGGGTTAAGTGCATTTTTGTTTTCTATTCCTATATATTTCTGATGGATAGCGAGTTAAAAGGGATTCCAGTGACCGGTTATCACACATTACTGGGCTAACCATGCTCTAGTAATGGAAGAACACAGCTGAGAGTTTGGGGTCACGGCCAGCACAATACAGCCTATAGTCCGAGGTCATGGCCTGCAGAATGCAGCTGAGAGTCCGGGGTCACGGCCCGCAGAATGCAGCCGAGAGTCCGGGGTCACGGCCCGCAGATTGCAGCCCCCCCCCCCCCCTTTATCACCCCCATAGGTAGGGAACATAATAAAATGAAGAAAATATATTTTCTTTTATTTTTCCACTAGGGTTAGGGTTAAAACTAGGATTAGGGTTAGAATTAAGGTTAGAACTAGGGTTATGGTTAGAACTAGGGTTAGGGTTGCAATTAGGGTTAGAATTAGGGGTAGAATTAGGGATAGGGTTGCAGTTAGGGTTAGAATTAGGCTATGTGCACACGGTGCGGATTTGGCTGCGGATTCGTAGCAGTTTTCCATCATGTTTACAGTATCATGTAAACCTATGGAAAACCAAATCCACTGTGCCCATGGTGCGGAAAATACCGCACGGGAACGCTGCGTTGTATTTTCCGCAGCATGTCAATTCTTTCTGCGGATTCCGCAGCGTTTTACACCTGTTCCTCAATAGGAATCCGCAGGTGAAATCCGCACAAAAAACACTGGAAATCCGCAGCAAATCCGCAGGTAAAACGCACTGTGTGGTAAAACTGTACGGAAAAATCCTCACGAATCCGCTACGTGGGCACATAGCCTTAGGGTTAGGGTTGGAATTAGGATTAGGGTTGGAAATAGGGTTAAGATTAGGGTTAGGGGTGTGTTGGGGTTAGGCTTGTGGTTAAAGTTATGGTTAGGGTTGGGGTTAGGGGTGTGTTGGGGTTAAGGCAGTGGTTAGAGTTGCGATTAGAGTTAGGGATGTGTTGGGGTTAGGGTTGTGGTTAGGGTTGTGTTGGGGTTAGTGTTGTGATTGGGGTTATGGCTAGAGTTGGGATTAAGGTAGGGGTGTGTTGGGGTTAGTGTTGGAGTTAGAATTGGGAGGTTTCCACTGTTTAGGCACATCAGGGGTCTCCAAACACGACATGGCGCCACCATTGATTCCAATTGAAAAAGTCAAATGGTGCTCCCTCCCTTCCGAGCCCCGACGTGCACCCAAACAGTGGTTTACCCAAACATATGGGGTATCAGCGTACTCAGGAAAAATTGCACAACTACTTTAGGGGTCTAATTTCTCCTGTAACCCTTGGGAAAATAACAAAACGGGGACTAGAAACTTATTTTTGTGGAACAAAAAATTATTTTTTATTTTCACGGCTCTGCATTATAAATTTCTTTGAAGCACTTGGGGGTTCAAAGTGCTCACCACACATCTAGATAAGTTCTTTGGGGGTCTAGGATCCAAAATGGGGTCACTTGTGGGGGGTTTCTACTGTTTAGGCACATCAGGGGATCTGCAAGAACGCAACATGACGCCCGCAGACCATTCCATCAAAGTCTGCATTTCAAAATGTCACTACTTCCCCGAGCCCTGACGTGCGCCCAAACAGTGGTTCCCCCCCCCCCCACATATGGGATATCAGCGTACTCAGGACAAACTGGACAACAACTATTGGGGTTTAATTTATCCTGTTACCCTTGTGAAAATAAAAAATTGCGGGCTTAAAAATTATTTTTGAGGAAGGAAAAAATATTTTTTTTATTTGCACGGCTCTGCGTTATAAACTTCTGTGAAGCACTTGGGGGTTCAAAGTGCTCCTTGCACATCTAGCTAAGTTCCTTGGGAGGTCTAGTTTACAAAATGGGGTCACATGTGGGGGAGCTCCAATGTTTAGGCACACAGGGGCTCTCCAAACGCGACATGGTGTCCGCTAACGATTGGAGCTACTTTTTCATTAAAAAAGTCAAATGGCACTCCTTCCCTTCTGAGCCCTGCCGTGTGCCCAAACAGTGGTTTACCCCCACATGTGAGGTATCAGTGTACTCAGGAGAAATTGCCCAACAAATTTTAGGATCCATTTTATCCTGTTGCTCATGTAAAAATGAAAAAATTGAGGCTAAAATTTTTGGGTGAAAAAAAAAAAAAAGTACATTTTTCATTTTTACGGATCAATTTGTGAAGCACCTGGGGGATCAAATTGCTCACTATACATCTAGATAAGTTCCTTGGGGGGTCTAGTTTCCAAAATCGGGTCACTTGTGGGGGAGCTCCAATGTTTAGGCACACAGGGGCTCTCCAAACGCGACATGGTGTCCGCTAAAGATTGGAGCCAATTTTTCATTCAAAAAGTGAAATGGCGCTCCTTCCCTTCTGAGCCCTGTCGTGCGCCCAAACAGTTGTCCCACCCCCCACCCCCACATATGGGGTATCGGCATACTCAGGACAAATTGTACATTAACTTTCTGGGTCCATTTTCTCCTTTTACCCTTGGAAAAATAAAAACAAAAAGTTGCTAAAAGATAATTTTTGTGACTAAAAAGTGAGATGTTCATTTTTTCCTTCCATGTTGCTTCTGCTGCTGTGAAGCACCTGAAGGGTTTATAAACTTCTTGAATGTGGTTTTGAGCACCTTGAGGGATGCAGTTTTTAGAATGGGGTCACTTTTGGGTATTTTCAGCGATATAGACCCCTTAAACTGACTTCAAATGTGAGGTGGTCCCTAAAAAAATGGTTTTGTAAATTTTGTTGTAAAAATGAGAAATCGCTGGTCAAATTTTAACCCTTATAACTTCCTAGCAAGAAAAAAATGTTGTTTCCATCATTGTGCTGATGTAGACATGTGGGAAATGTTATTTATTAACTATTTTGTGCCACATAACTCTCTAGTTTAACAGAATAAAAATGCAAAATTTGAAAATTGCGAAATTTTCGAAATTTTCATCAAATTTCCAATTTTTTCACAAACGCAAAAATGATTGACCTACATTTACTAGTAACATGAAGCCCAATATGTCACGAAAAAACAATGTAAGAATCGCTAGGATCCGTTGAAGCGTTCCCGAGTTATTACCTCATAAAGGGACACTGGTCAGAATTGCAAAAAATGGCAAGGTCATTAAGGTCAAAATAGGCTGGGTCATGAAGGAGTTAAAATCACTAAAATACTGTCATAGCTTCCAATTGTGAAAGGAGCAATTTGGATAATTAGTAAGGAATTACTAATAATTCTATTTTTTTTATTTTTTTGCAAATAAAGCATCAAGGCTTCTCCAGCCGAGATGAAATCCAGCGTGTTTTGCCATGTTGGCATTCCTACACATTGTCTGCTTTTTAGCCTCCATCAATATCATTGGCTTTCGATGCGGCCAGTCCTCTCCAGATTTTCTTGGTTTTTTTTCCCCACTCTTTCACCCTTTTCCTCATTCTCTCGTACTGGCCTTTCCGAGTGCCTATTTTGCCTTACAAATCGAGTTTTTATATTAAATGGTTTATTTTTCTTGTAATTTTCATTCTGAAATCTTGCAATTTTCACATTAGCCACTAGGCCTAATTCTAGCCTCAAACTTCCTGCGTGGACACTAAATGGGAATCTGTCAGGAGGATCAACCCTTCTGAGCAGTCTATATGGGCATGTAGGTTTTAGAAAGCTGAATAAAATGATACCTTGATATTTGTGATCTGATGTCTTATTCCAGAGAAATCCTCATTTTTCTTATATGTAAACGAGCTGTTAATATCTCTGGGCCGGACACTGTATGAGAATGTACCTCGAGAGATTATTTTATATAAAAGGAGGAGTTATCAGTGTGAGACATGGAACTAACACAGAGCTGTAGAACTGTACTCTGTCTTCCTACAAACTCATTTGCTGCAGCTCTGCTCTATTGGACCACTGTCCGCCTGTGAGCAGGAAGCTGAGAACTGAACCTCCAGAGGTGTCCGGTATAATCACACACCGCTCTGCCGTGAGATCGGCCATTACATATCACACTGGTAACTCGCCCTTTTATTTACAATAATTTTTGGTGGCAGGTAAGTTTTTGGGTTTGTATACAGCTTTGTAAGAGTGACCGTACAGACCCATAAACTTACTATTTAACCCGTACACCACCCTGTGCACGTAGCTCTGGCAAGATTTGTGCACTTCAGAGTTGTCATATGGAAACTACCCGGCAGCAGGTTAACTAGTTCTCTATTGATAATCTCCTGTTGATAAAACAGTGATTTTTTTAAAACTATAGCAATCAGCCCAGTAAGTGACACATTGCTGGAATGAGGGTCTCTGTCTCTACATAATGCTGTTGACAGATTAGGTAGTAAAAACCTTCTGATATTTCCTCTTAATTAGCACATAGGCTCCATCTTTCTAGGCTTTACGCCTTGCATATACAGTATATAAATGTATTGTGACTTCTTTTATGTGGAGTGCCTTGAAAAAGTAAATTGCCTCTTCAGCGAGGAATTAGGCTTGAACTCTAGCACCACCTATTGGAAGTAGCAATCCTAAAAGGCAATAGCAACCCTTTAACGAACCTTTCCATATGACTTGGCATAAAAGTCAAACCAGAATCTCAATTTGCAGACACGTTGTGTTTTTGCTGCTTTTTTTCTGCAGGCATAGCCTGTTCCCTTGGCAGCTAAGAAACTGCTTACAAAAAAGGTTTTGCTGGGGTTTTTTTTTTTTTTTGCTATATTTTTTCAGGACCCCAAAGTTCAGCTTCACTTTCAAAACAGAAGCATGAACACAGGTCACAATGCAAGACATATGTGAAGCCATAAAACCATTTTTGGAAAAAGGGCAATTTGATCAAATTATTTAGTGGAAAAAGATGTTTGTCTAAAAAAATTGTGGTTATTCTGAACAAAAACATGAGTTCATGAAAAAACACACTATGTAACAATGGGGGGAGGTGAATTGGTCAGGAATAGTTTACATAAGACATAGGCGGAGCATTGAGTTTGTAGGACACTGTTGACTTTCACACTTTGGTCTGCCAATGTTTACTTTATTCACATCACTAATTTAAAGGGGTATTCCCATCTCCAAGATCCTATCCTAATATGTTGTAGGTGTAATAATAATAAATACCTCAGATTAGAAATGTATTATAGTTTTTCTGATTTGCTATGTCTCTTTCCTCATGTGCAGGGCATTGAAGGACCTTAGGTATCCGTGGTTATGTCCACTGATGAATTGACCGTTTGCTAGTGGTCATATCCATGGATACCTCATTTCCTGCAATGACCGGCACGTGAGGAAAGCGACAGACAATCAGAAAAACTTCAAACCATGACATGGCCGTCCACGTAAACTAATGTGTCAAGCAAGGAGCACTAAGCGAAGCAGCCAAGAGGCCCATGGTCACTCTGGAGCAGCTGTAGCGATCCACAGCTCTGGTGGGAGAATCTGTCCGCAGGAGAACTATTTGTCATAGTCTCCACAAATCTGGCCTTTATTGAAGAGTAGTAAGAAGAAAGCCGTTTTTTAAAGGGAATCTGTCACCCCCAAATTCGAAGATGAGCTAAGCCCACCGGCATCAGGGGCTTATCTACAGCATTCTGTAATGCTGTAGATAAGTCCCCGATGTATCCTGAAATATGAGAAAAAGAGGTTATATTATACTCACCCAGGGGCGGTCCTGCTGCGGTCCGGTCCTATGGGCGTCGCTGTCCGGTCCGAGGCCTCCTATCTTTTTACGATGACGTCTTCTTCTTGTATTCACGCTCCGGCGCAGGCGTACTTCATCTGCCCTGTTGAGGGCAGAGCAAAGTACTGCAGTGCGCAGGCGCCGGGAAAGGTCAGATAGGCCCAACGCCTGCGCACTGCAGTACATTGCTCTGCCCTCAACAGGGCAGACCAAGTACGCCTGGGCAGGAGCCGCAGCGTGAAGCCCAGAAGAAGTTGAAGATGGGAGGTCCCGGACCGCGACGCCCATCGGATCGTACCGCCCACCCAGGTGAGTACAATCTAACCTCTTTTTCTCTTCTTTCAGGTTACATTGGGGGCTTAGCTACAGCATTACAGAATGCTGTAGATAACCCCTGATGCCGGTGGGCTTAGCTCATCTTTGAATTTTGGGGTGACAGGTTCCCTTTAAAGGAAGCCATAAGAAGTCTTGTTTGCAGTTGCGAAAAACCATGTAAGGGTAGCAGCTAGCATGTGCTCTGGTCAGATGAGACCACAGTAGAAGTTCTTGTGCTAAATGCAAAACTCTGTGTTTGGAGGAAGACGAACACTGAACATTACCCTGTAAACGCAATCCCCACTGTCAAATGTGGTGGCAGCATCATGCTGTGGGGATTTCTTCATTAGGGACAGGAAGCTGGTCAGAGTTGATGGGAAGATGAAGCTAAATACAATTGTAATCCTGGAGGAAAACCTGTTAGAGGCTGCAAAAGACTTGAGTTTGAGGCATAGGGACTCATTCCACCATACCCTAACATACTTCCAGAGCTACAATGGATGGTTTCGATCAAAGCATATTTGTGTGTGAATTGCCAAGTCACAGTCCAGACCTAAATCCCATCAAGCATCTGTGGCAAGACTTAAAAATTGCTGCTCACAAACACTCTCCATCCAGTCTACCAGTGTCAGAACTGGTTAATTCTCTAGATGTGCGAATTTGAGCCTCTAAATGTGCAAAGCTGGTAGAGACATACCCCAAAAGACTTGCAGTTGTCTTACAAGGTATTGACCTCATGTATCATTTCCTTTACAAATGCCAGTATTTCACAAATACTTTCTACTATGTGTTGGTATAGCACATAAAATCCAAATAAAAAACATTTGTGAGTGTAATGTGAAAAAATGTGCAAAAGTTCATGGGCTATGAGTACTTTTTCGAGGCACTGTATGTAAGATGGCACCATTTTGCAGCAAAACTTAAAGGGAACCTGTCACCCCCAAAATAGATGGTGAGGTAAGCTCACCATCATCAGGGGCTATCTACAGCATTCTGTAATGCTGTATATAAGCTGCCGAAGTTACCTGAAAGAGGAGAAAAAGAGGTTAGATTATACTCACCCAGGGGCGGTCCTGCTCCGATAGGTGTCTCATGTCCGGTCCGGGGCGTCCCATCTTAATTCCATGACGTCCTCTTCTGGTCTTCATGCTCCGGCGCAGGCGTACTTTGTCTGCCCTGTTGAGGGCAGAGCAAAGTACTGCAGTGCGCAGGCGCCGGGAAAGGTCAGAGAGGCCCAGCGCCTGCGCACTGCAGTACTTTGCTCTGCCCTCAACAGGGCAGACAAAGTACGCCTGCGCCGGATCCGCGGCGTGAAGACCAGAAGAGGACATCATGGAATGAAGATAGGAGGCGCCGGAGCGGACCTGAGACACCCATTTGACCGGACCGCAGCGGGACCGCCCCTGGGTGAGTATAATCTAACCTCTTTTTCTCCTCTTTCAGGTTACATCGGGGGCTTATCTACAGCATTACAGAATGCTGTAGATAAGCCCCTGATGACGGTGAGCTTACCTCACCATCGATTTTGGGGGTGACAGGTTCCCTTTAAAGGATGACTGTTTCACTGACATGATTTCTGTAATTGGTGCCATGTTTTGGTTGCAACAACACCACAGTGTCTGATTTTTCTTTTTTTTTTCTTTTTGTACACCCAAAAAACTATTGGTCCTTAATTATTTCAGGCTTTTAAAGTCTAGTTTCCGGGCCGCTTATGAATTCCCACAAGAGCCACTTTGGTGGCAGATTCCATTTGATTTCCGAAGAAAGAGGAAACTTGGCAAATCTCTCACATTAGGAGCAATTTGTAAACCACAGACCCCGTCTGACATAGCCCATCCTTAGAACAGGCTGCTCCTGTTTTCTGCCATTGTCTGAATGGCTGGAGTTTGCCATTTCCCAGCTTGACCAGCCTGTGTGTGTAGAGATGTGAAAAGTTACAAACAAAAATGGTTTCTACAGAATGTGGGGTGGATTTTTTTTTTTTTTCTTTTCTCCATCCGTCCGAAAGAAGAAAAAAATTCTTTTGGGATTTTACTTTCCCCACCACCCCTGCTTGATCCAAAATATACAAAGAAGCCTTCTGTCCTAAATGCGGATGTCGGCTTTACATCTTTTAGGTTTGGATTAACTCGGCAATTGAACAATAAAAAAATCTGACAGGCTTTCAGATATGACGCAGAAAAAAAAACCCTTCCCACCTCCCCCCAACTCATGTTGATTTACAAAGACTGGGGGCCTGAATAGTAACTCTGGACCATTCATAGTTAGCATTACAATGCTCTTATCGCTTCTTCTCCATTATACTTGCTGGAGTTAGAAGCAAGGTAGCTGGAATCTTGGAAATCCTAAAGTGTTTCTGGAAAGTGCAGGGCGAGGGTCGGAGTGTCCGAAGGTAAACGCGTCGTTTCCAGTAGATATTGTCTCACGCTTCATTTCCGATTATTCGCATTTCTTTTAGCTTTATACAGTGTACTATGCTTGTTTCCTAGGTGTCGCTGGGGCAAATTCTGAAAATTCATGGAAAATGAAGAGCTTAAACTCCGACAAGTTTAACCTCCAAATATTAGAAAAGATGTTACAATTATGACATGAATGATTATGTGAAATGATGGATGATTATGATGGGTGATGGAGGAAAAGATATAGAAATAGTTGCTTCAGAGAGAACTGTGATGCCAAGTATCTTTCCTTGTGGAGATATATATTATAGGATGACCGTATTTCAGGTGGTATTTACCATACATACAGATCGGTGTACGAGTTGATGCCGCTCTTACACCGGCCGTATCTGTGTCTTGCAGGCAGATATGATGTTCAGCTCCGGTATATTCTGGATGGGTCTCTTATTCATTCCCATAACATCTTTGCTTTTTGACGTGTTTTATAAAGCGTAAGTATTGTTCTATTTTTTTTCTATTTACTTACCTTTATATCTTGATGATGTAGCAATAAGTCTAAATCATGCCAGGAAAGATTATAGTTTTCTCTATTATTTGACACGTGTTGTATTAATTTTTTTTCTGCATCTCTTCTATATGAAGATCTTTAATCATTTATTGTTTTGTTTTTGTTTGTTTGTTTGTTTGTTTGTTTTTTAAAGTGTCAAAAGAACTAGTTTTAAAACTTTGGTTGATGAAGTCCAAGAACTTGAAGCCAAGTCCCAAGACCCCGGGGCTGTTGTTCATGGGAAAAGGTAAATTATTTCTCCATAAATATGTGTTTATTAGTAATTTATTGCGACTTGCTGCAATAAGGTAGTATAATAAAGTATTAAATAACTATTTTAAGAAATTATTATTATAAGAAATAATGTATTTTACTTCTGAGATTTTCTTGTGTATCACAATATTTATTTAGTTTCTTACAAGGCTTTCTTTCTTTTTTTTTGTTTTACACAATGAAAACATTAACAATTAACAATCATTAGAATCAGTAAATATCATCGGTGTCCACAGTTCAATATCCGACCCTAGATCAATATTATGTAGTTGCACAGAGAAGAAGAAAAAAAACACTAAAGAATCCTATCCATACACTTAATACATCCACAGTATTCCTTGAATTAAAGCATATTAACATAGCAGAACATTTTTAAGGATTACTACGTTCTTTTGAGTTTTTGTTTTAGAAATCCGTCCATAAAGTTATTTAGACAAACAATGTGTATGACCAAATATATAACGCAAAGGCATAAAAGTCTGGCTCTTTATTAGTGTTAATTTGCGTTATCGGAGTGTGAATGTGAGATCCATTTGTTTATCAAAGGTATTGATGATGCAAGTTATGAAGGGACCTGATAACCCCCAAACCATAGTGTCTGTTGTTGTGTTGGTGATACAGGGGTCTCTGAAAGTGCGGCTTCATGCCGAAAATTAGAAAGCGCAGGAAACACAAGTTTGTAAATTAAAAAAAAAAAATATATATATATTAGAAATTAGAATATATATATATATATATATATATATATATATATGTGTGTGTGTGTGTGTGTGTGTGTGTATATGTGTGTGTGTGTGTGTATATATGTACGTGTGTATGTATATATATGTACGTGTGTATGTATATATATGTATATATATATATATATATGTGTATATATATTATACCGGTATATATTAGAAAACGCAGGAAACACAAGTTTGTAAATTAAAAAATATATATACATATAGATATCTATATACATTTTGTAGTAATGAAATATTGGATGTGCTGTTACCAGTGCGGTTCTTCCAACTTTAAAACTTTTTAGGTTTATCTGTACTTTTTCTGTACTTTCGGAAAGGATATGTAACGAACTGGTGCAGACCCATCCAATTAAACCCCCAAAGAGTTTGATTTATTTATTTTAACGGCACAGAGGTAACTTATGATGACAAAACTTATTCTAATACCAGCATAGCTTGAATGTATCCGTTCATAGAAAAAAAAAAGCTGTCTCCCCAAAGCGATGTCTCCACTACCGCATGTTAAAACTACAGAGAATCCTGCAAGCCCATCGGTCAAAGCAGGCAAATAGTAATGAAAAGGAGATAAGCGGAAACTCCGGAAAACTTGTAACTCTATTTAAATTCCATTCCTGACATGTGCTGTATATGTACTGCGCTGCCAGCGCTGCCAGCGCTGCATTCCCACAAACCGCTGTACATATTTTTCCTGGCGATTGCTTGGGTACACGCTGAGCACTGTCACGATCAAGTGCGGATGTCAGCTCTATATGAGAGAGGAGCAATGCCCACAATCAGTGCTTGCACCGATCACAGGTGTTTAACCCCTCTGATGGTCTCCACAGTGACCCCAGGCCGAAACATGGTAGGAAAAGTTGCCGTCCCATCGTGGGACAATGTGAAAAAGAAAGTTAACAAAAAATAAAAACTGTAAAAATATTTTTTTTTAAATCACAAAGAATAAAAAAATGAATCCAATAAATAAATGTATTTATATAAAAACAAAAATAAACAGTAAAAGTACACATTTGGTATTGCCATCCTATAAAACTGTCCCACTTATTAACCCTTTGAATGAACACCATAAAAAAGCAAAAAATGGTATATCTGAAAACATCATCTTGTCTTGCAAACAAAGAACCGCCATACGGCTGCATCAGCGGAAAAGTAAAAAAGTTATAGCTCTCAGAATAAAGCGATGCAAAAATATTTTTTCTCTATAAAATAGTTTTTATTGTGTAAAAGCACCAAAACCTAAACAAAAATATAAATGTGATATCAATGTAATCGTACTGACGCAAAGAATAAAGCTGTGTTATCAATTTTTGACACGTGTGTTTTAAAACAAAACAATTCCTGAATTGCTGGTTTTTGCTTACTCTCTCTCCCAAAAATCGGAATAGAAAGCGATCAAGATATGTAATTTGCCCAAAAATGGTATCAATAAAAACGTCAACTTGTTCCACAAAGAACAAGCCCTCACATGACTGTCGGCCAAAGTATGGAAATATTATAGCTCTGAAAATATGGGGATGAAAAAAACACAATAAAAAGCATCTTTTCCTGTGTGACAGCAGCCAAACATTAAAAAAAATATATAAATCTGGCATCGCTGTAATCGTACCAAACCGAAGAATAAAGTCATCTAATCACTTATACAAGGAACGGCGTAAAAAAATAAAATCAGGTCTGTTGATTTGTTCATTCTGCCTCCCAAAGATGGCAGTAAGGCTCTTGAGTCCTGTGCTCTACTGAGTGCTTACATCGGGGTTTCTGTGTAAATCGTTGCAATACGTAATTCAGAAGGAACCCCCAGCAGAAAATTCCCTATAATGAGACAAATGTAGGCACTATGGACGCAATCTGGCCTGTGATCCAGTGATGTCCGTCTTTTTAGACATGCATAAAAGCGCAGTCAACCACAGTACTCTGAAAAGGACACCGCTAATCAGAGGCCAGATGGGGTCCAGAGTAACTCTGGTGCCTCATTATAGTGAATGGATCCCTCAGGGGTTTCAACTGAATCGCGTTACTTGGAGATTTAAATGGAAACCCTGATGTAAATGCACAGCGTAGTGCACCGAATAAATGTGATCCCAAACGTTATGTAAAGTGTTCCCAATAAAAGCTTCAAGTCAACCCACAAAAAAAGCATGTCCGCACTCAGATACATCATCTGTTAACGGAAATATAGGGAGCTTCAATGTTACTGGTAGTATGAAGGCTCTGGAAAGTTGAAAAGGCTCCTCATCCACCGCCCCCACCCAAAAGAAATTCAAATGATGCACCCCCAAATCTAAATGTCCCTTCTGAGCTCCAGTGTGCCTGAACTACATTTAGCATCCACACGTTTGGCATTTCTGTAACTAAGACAGTCCGCCTAATTTACGGGTAAATATCTCCAGAAGCTTTAGATGGGCACTACAATGTACTGGGCACTACAATGGCAGTTTGCAATTTTCACTCCACAACATCCACTGCTGCTTTTTTATGGAAAACACCCTTGGAGTCAAAATCGTCACTACACCTGTAGATAAATTCCCAGGAGGGTATAATTTCCAAAATGGGGTCACTTGAGGGGGGGGATTCTGCTTTTCTTGCAGTTTGGGGCTCTGTATATGGAGATGGCAAACTATTCTAGGAAAATCTGTGCTCCAGGAGTCAAATAGCACTCCGTCTTTCCCGAGTCTCGCCGTGTGGCTAAGCAGTACTGTACAGCCACATACCTGGGGTATTTTTACATTCAGCAGACATTATCGGCCAAATTTTCGTGCCATTTTTACCCATTTCTTAGTGTGAAAATTTAAAATGTTGGGCTAAAACAACAATTTGGTTGTAAAAATTTAATTATTTTTTCTTCACTGCCCAGTGGTAAAAAATTTTGTGAAACACCTAGTGTTGATATGATCACTGAGCCCCTAGATGAATTGATTGTGAAGAGTAGTTTGTAAAACTTCCTTCACTTTTGGGGGGATTCTGCTGTTCTGGCACTTAAGGGGCTCTGCTGTTATGGACCTGGTGGTTAGGAGCACCCGGAATGACCTGATGGTTAAACTAACACAGGACAAGCTCTGGGAAGTGGGAGCTCTGCTGACCGCAACCCCTAATCCTATCACACACACTAGAAATAGCCGTGGAGCGTACCTAACTTTGCCTAGACGCCTCTTCACAGCCTAAGAGCTAACTACACCTAGAGAAAGGAAATAAAGCCTACCTTGCCTCAGAGAATTTCCCCAAAGAAAAAGGCAGCCCCCCACAAATATTGACTGTGAGTAAAGATGAAAGTCACAAACACAGGAATGAAACAAGTTTCAGCAAAGGGAGGCCAGACTTACTAAACAGACTGAGGATAGAAAAGGTAACTTTGCGATCAGCACAACAAACTACAAAAAGACCACGCAGAGTGTGCATAAAGACCCCCGCACCGACTCACGGTGCGGAGGTGCCACTCTGCATCCCAGAGCTTCCAGCTAGCAAGGCAAAATCATGATAGCAAGCTGGACAAGAAAACAAAGAACAACAAATAAACTAGCAGGGACTTAGCTTCTGCTGGAGTAGACAGGTCACCAGAAAGATCCAAGAGCGAACTGAACCAGTACTAGAACATTGACAGCTGGCATGGAGTAACGATCTGAGTGGAGTTAAATAGAGCAGCCAGCCAAAGAATAAACTAGGTCACCTGTGGAAGGAACCTCAGAACCAGCAGCTCCACTCACAGCCACCAGAGGGAGTCCATGGACAGAACTCGCCGAAGTACCATTCATGACCACAGGAGGGAGTTCGATAACAGAATTCACAACACTCTGCCACTGTGACATGTCACCCTGAAACCAGTCCAGCAAAATCTGAACTCCAATATGGCACTTCTTCCCTTCTGAGCTTTGCACTGTGCCTCAAAAGTAGTTTTCGACCACACATTGGGTATTGGTGTATTCAGGAGTACTTGGACATCAAATTTTGTCGTCCATTTTCTCCTGCTAGCCTTGTGAAAATGAAAACATTTGGAGCTTGTACAACATTTTTTTTTTCATTTTCAAAGATCAACGTTGTAAAACTCTGTGAAGCACTTGTTCGTTCAAGGTGCTCGCCACACGTTTAGACTAATTCCTTGAGCAGTCTAGTTTCCAAAATGAGTTCACTTGTGGGGGGCGTTTCCACTGTTTAAGGACGTTGGGGGCTCTCAAAATGCGACATGGCATCTGCTAATGATTCCAGACAATTTACGCTCCAAAAGTCAAAAGGCGCTCCTTTCCTTCCGAGCCCTGTCGTGCACCCAAACAGTAGTTTTCCCCAACATATGGGGTATTGGCATACTCAGGAGAAATTTCACAACAAATTGTGGGTTTCATTTTCTTCTGATAACCTTGTGAAAAGCAAAAAATTGGGGCTAAAACAAAATTTGAGAAAAATGTGATCTTTTATTTTCACAGCTTTGTTATAAATGTTTGTGAAGCACCTGAGGGTTCAAGGTGCTCACCACTAGGCTTGAGCGAAACGGATCGGACAAATTCAAAAGTCGCCGACTTTTGGCAAAGTCGGGTTTCATGAAACCCGATCCTAGTGTGGGATCGGCCATGCGGTCGGCGATCTTCGCGCCAAAGTCGCGTTTCGTATGACGCGTTTGGCGCCATTTTTTTTCAACCAATGAAGGAGCGTGGGCAGAGTGATGACATAGGTCTTAGGGGCGTGGACGCCTATCGTCATCTTGTTGCTTGTGCGCTGTAGCGATTTGCAATGTGTAACACCAGCTTGTCTGTTCAGGAACGGAGGGGAGAGAGAGTGTGAGACCCTAAAAAAGTAAAAGTCGCTCAACCCTACTCACCACACATCTAGACACATTCCTTGAGGGGTCTAGTTCCCAAAATGGGGTCACTTGGGGATTTCCACTGTTTAGGCACATCAGGGGCTCTCCAAACACAGCATGGAGTCCGCTAATGATTCTTGCAAGTCCTGTTGTGCGCCCAAGCAGTAGTTTTCCCCCACATGTGAGCTATTGGCTTAGTCAGACAAAATTGCACAACAAATATTGGGGTCCATTTTCTCCTATTACCCTTGTAAAAATTAAAAAATTGGGGCTAAATACAATTTTTGTGGAAAAAGGTTAAATGTTCATTTTTTCCTTCCACATTGCTTCAGTTCCTGTGAAGCACCTGAAGGGTTAATAAACTTCTTGAATGTGGTTTTGAGCACCCCGAGGGGTGCTGTTTTTAGAATGATGTAACTTTTTGGGTATTTTCCGTCAGATAGACACCTCTATGTCACTTGAAATGTGATGTGGTTCCTAAAAAAAAAAAAAAAAATGATTTTGTTGTAAAAATGAGAATTTGCTGGTCAACTTGTAACCCTTCTAACTTTGTAACAAGAAAATTATACTTCAAAAATTGTACTGATGTAAAGTAGACTTGGGAAATGTTATTTATTAACTGTCGTGTGATATATCTCTGATTTAAAGGCATAAGAATTAAACGTTTGTTGAAGTTTTCTAGAGTTAATACCACACTGGTCAGAATTGTAAAATTTGGAATGGTCAGGAAGGTGAAAACAGGCATCAGGGTGAAGGAGTAAAAGATCGTCCGAACAAAGCAGAAGAAAATGTTGACGCATTTTAACTAATCAGTCTTAATCGTAACATGTTTTTTCCTCTGTCTTGGTATAACCATCTTATAGAATTTAAATACAGTTACAAATTATACGGAGCTCCCAGCTTTTTTTTCTTCCTCATATCCATTCGGTTACCAAGGTTTGTCACTGCTCCAATAAATTACGGTAATTTCTCCACCGTGAAGAGCTATGATTTGCTGAATGCAGCGCTGCAATAAAATATTGAAGCATTATAAACGCACCTTACTTTATTCCGCCTTCTCGTGGAAACTGGAGACTGTATTTAGAATAAAAAAGCATTTACACCTCATCTGAATCCTTCTGCCAAAATCTTTTTATTTATTCTTGTTTTTCATGATTGCAACTTTTTTTGTGTGCCCACACAGTTTAACAGAGCGGGCGCAGCTGCTGAAAAATGTTTTCAAGAAGAACACAGTCAACATGTATCGTTCAGAATCTGTACAACAAAACCTGCTTCGTAAGTACTCGTCTGCTATATGTAGAGCGGCCCACACTGTAGGAACGTTTGTCTTTTTTTGGACTATTTTTAAGTTGGGTAAATATCTTGGAAAGAGTAGTAGTGCACCTGTATAGCTTCCCATAGAGATGTTGGCAGATGATCCAACAGACATGACTTTTTTTTTTAAAAATCGCCCAGATGAGACAAATCTCCAACACCTTACTAACCGTCAACACCTTACTGACGTGTGAGGTACTTCACTCAATGAGGTAAGGCTTATGGAGAAGAACAAGGAGCCGAACCTGCTTGATACATAGCCGGTGCCTACTGCAACGACGACCAAAGCTTCCTCCGATTTGCCACAGTTTAACCACTGTCCATCTCGAACAGCAGGATTTAAGTAGATTGCTTTCATCTTGGAACCGTTCTCCAACACTGTAGTCTTGCAGAATATAGAACAAGGGATCCCAGGTTCAATTCTTTGAGGGGGCCTTAAAAGTAAAAAAGTAACGTTTTTAGTATATATATATTTTTTTTTAAAGTTTGAATCACTTTTTTTTTCCCAGTTCAAATATGAAGAATTAAAAAATAAACCTATTACTGTAGCCTCTGCACCTCTCCCCAAAAGTACAACCAAAAGATGAAACCAATAAAAAATGTCAGCTCGCCACACCCTTCATGCAAGTCCATTGATGGAAAAATGGAGGAAAAAAATCACGCAACTCACAAAATAGACACAAGCCAAACATTTTTACTTACAAAGTTCATTAATTTTTATTTTTTTTTAGCCACAAAAATATAATAAAAGCTATACATGGTGGTTATCACTGTAATCGTTCTAACCCGAAGAATCATGTTGCCAGGTCAGTTTTACTGAACAATTAATACCGTAAAAAAAAAAAAAAGCTACGGCTGTATTGCATTTTGTTTCACCATTTTACAACACACAGAATTTCTTTCCCACTTTTCAGTAATTTATTTGGTAAAGTAGAGATGTCTTAAAAAAAAAAAAAAAAACTAATGTGGATATACCAGTAGGAAAGTAAAATGGTTATGGCTTTTGGAAGAGGGATAAGAAAATTAACAAAAGTACAAAATAAAATATCGCCCTGTCAGGAAGAGCTTTAACAGGAAGCTGTTAACAGAGAAAAACTTTGTGGTATTGGTCCAAACTTAGCCTCTTACTAGATATTTTATTTTTTATTCTTTTGCATTTTTCCTGCATTTAATATTATATTGAATTTTACCATCCCTGATTTTTGCTTAATATATCGCCAACAGTGGCAACAGACTATATGACTGATGCTTGACAGCCTAAACATTTATCTGTGTTTTAATCCTTGTGGCTTTTATCCGTCACTTTTACATTAGTGGGCCTACTTTCTTTATGAACTTTGATGATCTTTGTTTACAACCGGCATTTCTTTTTGAGTCCTGATAAAAAAGCCATTGATCACCCCTGGTCTGCTTTTTTTGTTTTTTAGAGTCTTTGGCTAGGTTCACATTGCGTTAATGGGTGTCCGCTAGCGGACTCTGTTACATGGCGAAATTGTCGCAATTAACGCCATGTAACAAATCCGTTAGTGCACCCATTGACTGCAATGTGCTAACGGACCCCGAACGCATCGCAAACATATATGCCATTTTTGGCATGCGTCTGCGATGTGCCGTTAGTTTCGGACGGACCTCGAACGCTGCTTGCAGCATTCAGGGTCCGTTCCTCGCTAGCACAGTTCGGGCATCTGCGCTAGCGGGATTGCCGAACGCAATCCCTTTTTGGACATTGCGTTAGTGCAATCCGTTTAGCGGATACGCTAACGCAATGTGAACCCAGACTTTGAATAACCTATGTTCTTTATATACTCTTTTATTTACTTTTATGGTTTGACTACCTTTTAAATCTGCCTCAGCGGCTTTTTGCTGGTCACAGAAAAATTAGCCACTATCAAAGAAAAAAAAAAAGTAAACCTTCCGACAAACTATTTATTAGTAGGATTCTTCTAACAGAGCCATAATATACATTTAGGCACCTGTAAAGCCAAACACCAGTGCGACCAGAGTGTAAGCTTGTTCTACCAGTCCATAAAATGTTCCTCTCATTTTTTACAGATGGATACGCTTTCTCCCAGGATGAGAATGGCATTGTCTCACAGTCAGAAGTAATCCGAGCTTATGACACTACAAAGCAAAAACCAGACGAATGGTGAAACAAGACGTCTCCGTCTTGAGAAATATAACCGTGAAATATCAAAGCTTCTCTTCAGGTTTCAAGAAGATCTGTGGTCAAAACTGTCTCCCGACTCCTGAAGAAGACATCGAACAAATTGTTTCTAAACATTCAAAATCTTACTTTCACCTCGTCAGTAAGAAGACTAACACAACTGTGATAGGAAATGTGCTAGACGGAAGGATGTTTCAGTATTAAGAAGGAAGAAATGCCTTGCTGCCTTAGTGACCATCCAGATAATTCTACTGACCATCAAAGTGCTGGATCACGAGTCTACAAGATTGACGACAGTTCTGGAATTCAGAAGTGAAAGACCTGAGGTCCTCCCGCCTCACTGATCCGAGCGCAGCCGCGGTAGAGGGTTATGTGTCAAACTATTTAATAAATATGTTTGCCAAAGACACAATGGCTTCTTATTTACGCTGCGTCTCTTCTCCGTGCGACTTCGGAGATTGAAGAAGCAGTAAGATGCATTTTGCTCAATAAGGGAATTTGTGATCCTGTCTATGAGGCACTGTCAATGCGCTGCCAGGGCCCTTGTTTTTATTATCTGTGACATTTTACACCTTTCGTCTTATTCATGCATTTCTGTTTATCTTGTAAAGTAGCAAATGTGTCTGCTGTGCTGCATCTGCCTGTGTGTCAAGACGCGAGGGGTGATGCGTTTCGCTGAAGCCCGTGACTTTAACTGCTGTGTCGCATGATACATTTCTTTCTTGCCTCTCCATGTTTTTTACTGTTTTTGTTTTCCTGTGGTTTTTTTTTTTTTTTTTTTAAACATTGAAGTAATTTAGCCCATGTTGTATTTTCCCTTTGGTAATACAATTTTTTATATACAGTGTGTGTGTAGATAGATATATATATATATATATATATATATATATATATATATATATATATATATATATATATATATATAGATATATAATTTTTATTTATTTTTTTTTCGACATCTTAAATATTTTTTCCCTGAATAGTTTTTGATGAGTGAAAGTAAATGAATTCTTAGTTACAGTAAATAAAATGTCCCTTACACACACATTTTATTAGTTTTTTTTTTTGTATTTTCTATATATCAAGAAAACAAAACAATATTTATTTTAATTTAATTGTCCAGTATTTCCTTTCTAAATAAAAGACAAAAAAAAACTTTTTTTATGTGTAAACTGCATACACATTTCTTTTTACTTATAAATATTATTTTAATGTAAACATGTTGTTCCCTCTAAGTGATCGGAACAGCTTTATCTGCATAAACATTAACATATAATATGTAGGTTTTTACCACATAAGATGTAGGTTATATGTGGGTTATACTTTTATTCATATAGGTGCTTAGCAGAAGAAATAAAATCCCAGTGAGCCGGAGATAAATGCCTACATCTGTAATATGCAGTTAATTTATAAGTGCCTCCATGACAAGTTATAATAAATACTATAGCAAATGTATCCGCATAAAAGCAACTCCACAAAATATATCCCCGAATACCTTTAAAATATGTAGAAGAAAAGAAAAGCTTTAACATTTCTTATCTTATATGATCGAATAATGTTCTAACCTATATTCAAGACCGACCCCATTCCCCCAATCAGGGAGGTCTAGCTGCATTGCCGGCTGCTCCCCACTTTTATGCTTTCCTAAGTTTTTAGGGCCTGTGCACACTCTGCGTTTTTGCCACGTGGTTTTCGAGGGTAGAAAAAAAAAACTTACTGCTCTTTACGTTACCAGCGAAGTGAATGAGATTGCTAGAAACTCATGCACATGCTGTTTAATTTTTTTTTTACTTGTGGAAAGAGAGTGTTCAAATTTGCAGCATGTCAATTCTTTTAGTGTTTTTGCGGCATTTTTCACCCATGCAAATGAATGGGGAGAAAACAAGTGAAAATGCACGTAAAAAAAACTTCTGTATTTTAAGTAGCGGGTTTCCTGACAACTCGTTTTTGGTGCAGAAAAGTCTGCTGCAAATACTCGGTGCACATACCCTTAGATTGCCGAGTGAGGTGTGTGCAGAGGTCCAGGAGACCCTAAATGTTATAATCTAGGGGGAGCAGGAAGTACTAAAGGGCCTGGATATATCTTAAAGGAGGTTTCGCATCTTGGACAATTTTTTTATTTTATTTTAGGGGGTATATTATCTGATTGAACAGGATATTTTTAAAGAATGTGCTGGGTAAAGTGATTTATACAAAGCTTTTGTGCAGGGCCCCTCCTTATTGAGGACCTTTTATCTCTCCTGACGTGTCTATTTATAACTTATTTCCCGTGAATTAACAAGAGCATTGTTTTCATTATAACTTTTTATTGCACCATTCCTCTATTTTTACTCCTATAAATATGTAAATTAACTAACTACTGGGCGATACCCTTTACCTTGTCAAAGGGGGCGTCTCTACAAAATGAAAGTGAGTGCGAGTTAGTTTTGGAAGCCCTGTGTATCTTAAGGGAACCTGTCATGGAAAAAAATGCTAATAACTTGCAGATATGGGGTTAATCTGCAGGTTAATAGCGTTTTGACACGGCGCAATGCGGTGCCAGCACGGAGAGCCCCGCTGCTGGGAGGAAAATAACTTTATTCCGCCGGCAGTGTTCAGCTTCCAGTCTAGGGATGGCGCCGGCACGTCTTCAGTCACCACTCTGTGTATAGAGAGTAGCGGCTGTAACCGCGGCCCGACACTGACTGACAGCCAGCTCTAAAGCTGATCCTGCTGTCAGTCAGTGCCTCTCAATACACAGAGCAGTGACTGAAGACGTGCTGGCGCCACCCCTAGACTGGAAGCTGAACGTTGCCGGGGGCATAAAGGTCATTTCCTGCTGGCAGTGGGGGTCTCGCTGCTGGTGCTACACTGCATGGTGTCAGAACGCTATTAACCTGCAGATTGACCCCATATCTGCTGGCTAATGGTGTTTTTTTTTTCAGGTGACTGGTTCCCTTTAATTGTTTTACAGTGTCGTGCATCAATACACATTTCTATGATTTTCGGTGCCAATGCCGTATGTGCAAAATTTAACTGAAGTCAATCCACTGTATTTGGCGCTACATCGGCACCTTGTCTGTAGTAGCTTGTTTTCCATTGCTTTCAAGTCTAGTTGTTACATTATTTTTGCACTTATTTAACTGATAGTTTCTACATCGGAGGCCAGGAAAGGCGATCGTACTACTGAATATTGATGTAAAATATTTAGCTGTTCAATGCTGCATTGCTAATTTGCCGACTTGATCCTCATTTGAATAAGTAAACGGCACCTATGACTGGAGTTGGTTTTACTTTGTCTGGAATCATTCCCTTCTCTTCTGTTTCTGGATGGGTCGCCATCCGCCTCCGGATGATGAAGTTCCATTTACTTTTTTTTGTGACTTAAACACTTGTGGTTGAGATGAGTGTACCTGTTCTGTCTGCATGAGTTTTCAAGTACAATGTTTTTCTGATGTTTGACCAATGTAACTCCTGTTTCTCGGGGTTTTTGATGATTTGCAGGCTTGCACTATGCTTGAGTACTATGTGTTTGGAAAAAAAAAATGTTATGTTCATTAAAAAGTTTGTGCCTCCGTTCAGTCGAAATAACGACTTTCTGTTTTTACCACGTACCTATTTGTCTTCGCACTAAATTTTTGCAAAATCGCCGTTAGATATTTGCTTGTTGAATAACATTTTTGATTTTACTTAACGGAGTTGTCCACTTTTGGGGACTTTTTTAATGTGTGTATTTGGGGCTAAAATTAATTTTTCTGTACTTGGCATTCATTGGAAATTTTTCACGGTTTTCTGGCTATAGAACGAGTTAACTGAAAATCCATCAAGGAGCTTAGTTTTAGGGGTGAGATTGTAAGGCTAAAGGTACCTTCACACAACGATATTGTTAACGATATCGTTGCTATTTGTGACGTAGCAACGATATCGTTAATGAAATCGTTATGTGTGACAGCGACCAATGATCAGGCCCCTGCTGGGAGATCGTTGGTCGCTGAATAAAGTCCAGAACTTTATTTCATCGCTGGACTCCCTGGAGACATCGCTGGATCGGCGTGTGTGACACCGATCCAGCGATGTCTTCACTGGTAACCAGGGTAAACATCGGGTAACTAAGCGCAGAGCCGCGCTTAGTAACCCGATGTTTACCCTGGTTACCATGCTAAAAGTAAAAAAAAACAAACAGTACATACTTACCTAACGCTGTCTGTCCTCCAGCGCTGTGCTCTGCACTCCTCCTGTACTGTCTGTGAGCCGGAAAGCAGAGCGGTGACGTCACCGCTCTGCTTTCCGGCTCCCAGACAGTACAGGAGGAGAGCAGAGAAGCAGAGCGCAGCGCTGGAGGACAGACGGCTGTAGGTAAGTATGTAGTGTTTGGTTTTTTTTACTTTTAGCATGGTAACCAGGGTAAACATCGGGTTACTAAGCGCGGCCCTGCGCTTAGTTACCCGATGTTTACCCTGGTTACCGGCATCGTTGGTCGCTGGAGAGCGGTCTGTGTGACAGCTCTCCAGCGACCAAACAGCGACGCTGCAACGATTCGGATCGTTGTCGGTATCGCTGCAGCGTCGCTAAATGTGAAGGGGCCTTTAGTGCACACGTTGCAGAGTTGCCGCGGAAATTTCCACAACTCCCGCCACGGGTATATCGCATGCGGAATTGGCATGCGTATTCCCGCTAAACACTAGCGTTTTGCAAGCGTTTTTAGCTTGCAGAATGCTAGCGTTTTCCAAGCGATCTGTAGCATGTCTTGGAAAACTGATTGACAGGTTGGTCACACTTGTCAAACATAATATTTGACAAGTGTGACCAACTTTTTACTATTGATGCTGCCTATGCAGCATCAATAGTAAAAAGATAGAACGTTAAAAATAATTTAGTCTTCCCGCTCCTCGCGATGCTCCGGTCCCAATAATGCATTGCGAGAATGACCTCAGATGATGTACGGTCTCGTGAGGGAAGTTGGAAGGTGAGAATATCATGATTTTTTATTCTAATTCTTTTTTTTTTTTTTTTACAATTATATGGTTCACAGTGCTTGAAGGAGAGCCTCCTCTCATCCACCCTGGGTACGAACCGCACATGATCCGCTTACTTCCCGCATGGCGGGCATAGCCACATGGGCTGAACTGGATGGACAAATGTCTTTTTTCGGCCTTACTAACTATGTTACTATGTTACATGCGGAAAGTAAGCGGATCAATGCATTCCAATGTGTGCGGAATCGCCGCGATTCCGCACAAGGAATGAACATGCTGCTTGTTTTTCCGGAATGTGATTCCGCCGTGGAAAAAACCACAACATGTGCACAAAAATTGCGGATTGCATTTTAATAAATAGGATGCTTAATGTATGGGGTTTTTTTCACGGATTTATCACGTTTTTATAGCGAAAAATCCTGAACGTGTGCACACAGCCTAAGTCTTTAACTTCCTCTGAGTTCTTCTCTTCTGATTTATGACTATAGACTCATCAAAGTTGAATTTGCACTGAAATAACAAATTTGTGTAATAATTTTTATGAAACCCAATTGCAAAAAATGATTTTTAACCCTCAAATATATGAATTTAAGTAAAATACTGACCCAATAGTTGGACAACACCTTCAAAGACTGTTCTTCTACCTGATATGTAATTGGGGAGACATAGGCCAAGGCAATATTATGACTGTAGAAGAATCTGGTTTGTGGGTTCTATTAATTGAAACTTTTGGGGAATTTTACCGTTTCGTTACATTTTACACTTAGCGTTTGCCCTGTCTCTCCTCATAACCGGTGTCCAATCAGATTGGAGAACAGAATATCGACACTTTGAAAGAAGTCATGATTGAATGTTCTCTCTTTTCTTCCTGCCATTATGTGTATAGTTGTTGTTTTTACTGTAAATTTTGTGTATATTTTTTATTTTATGTTCTGCTTTTTGTTTGCTCTGGATGTCTAATGGGTCGTATCGAATTTATTCTTGATTTCTAATCGATTCCTGCTGCTGTAACTAGAAGTTTTGGTGCTGCATGACTAATGTTTCTGCTGAATGTTTTGGTCATAACTCAGGTTTCGTTTTGTGATTTATATTTTATCACATTTTTAGTCTTTTAGGCAAGCAAGAATATGACTTGAAAATGGCACTGGTTTTAATTTATTTTTTGTTTTTTTACATCTATGTCAGCTTTTTCTTTAGGAATGTGCATGGATAACGCAGTATTTTTCAATGTTTTGTCACAGTTTCAGTTTAATAAAACATTTAGTTTGAACATGAAAAGGGAGTTTTGTTTTTACTATTTTGTAAACCTATTCAGCCGCTTATTGCCCTGATGTACCATACCTTTACATCAGGGAGCGCGTTTGGAACTTAGGAGCAGGCTCAACAGCTCCGCTCCGCAGAGCACATTCCGGCTATATCATATACAGTCATGGTCAAAAGTATTGACACCCTTGCAATTCTGTCAGATAATACTCAGTTTCTTCCTGAAAATGATTGCAATCACAAATTCTTTGGTATTATTATCTTCATTTAATTTGTCTTAAATTAAAAAACACAAAAGAGAATGAAGCAAAAAGCAAAACATTGATCATTTCACACAAAACTCCAAAAATGGGCCAGACAAAAGTATTGGCACCCTCAGCCTAATAGTTGGTTGCACAACCTTTAGCCAAAATAACTGCGACCAACCGCTTCCGGTAACCGTCAATGAGTTTCTTACAATGCTCTGCTGGAATTTTAGACCATTCTTTGGCAAACTGCTCCAGGTCCCTGATATTTGAAGGGTGCCTTCTCCAAACTGCCATTTTTAGATCTCTCCACAGGTGTTCTATGGGATTCAGGTCTGGACTCATTGCTGGCCACCTTAGAAGTCTCCAGTGCTTTCTCTCAAACCATTTTCTAGTGCTTTTTGAAATGTGTTTTGGGTCATTGTCCTGCTGGAAGACTCATGACCTCTGAGGGAGACCCAGCTTTCTCACACTGGACCCTACATTATGCTGCAAAATTTGTTGGCAGTCTTCAGACTTCATAATGCCATTCACACGGTCAAGCAGTCCAGTGCCAGAGGCAGCAAAGCAACCCCATAACATCAGGGAACCTCTGCCATGTTTGACTTTAGGGACCGTGTTCTTTTCTTTGAATGCCTCTTTTTTTCTCCTGTAAACTCTATGTTGATGCCTTTGCCCAAAAAGCTCTACTTTTGTCTCATCTGACCAGAGAACATTCTTCCAAAACGTTTTAGGCTTTTTCAGGTAAGTTTTGGCAAACTCCAGCCTGGCTTTTTTATGTCTCGGGGTAAGAAGTGGGGTCTTCCTGGGTCTCCTACCATATAGTCCCTTTTCATTCAGATGCCGACGGATAGTACGGGTTTACACTGTTGTACCCTCGGACTGCAGGGCAGCTTGAACTTGTTTGGATGTTAGTCGAGGTTATTTATCCAACATCCGTACAATCTTGCATTGAAATCTCTTGTCAATTTTTCTTTTCCATCCACATCTAGGGGGGTTAGCCACAGTGCCATGGGCTTTAAACTTCTTGATGACACTGCGCACGGTAGACACAGGAACATTCAGGTCTTTGGAGATGGACTTGTAGCCTTGAGATTGCTCATGCTTCCTCACAATTTGGTTTCTCAAGTCCTCAGACAGTTCTTTGGTCTTCTTTCTTTTCTCCATGCTCAATGTGGTACACACAAGGACACAGGACAGAGGGTGAGTCAACTTTAATCCATGTCAACTGGCTGCAAGTGTGATTTAGTTATTGCCAACACCTGTTAGGTGCCACAGGTAAGTTACAGGTGCTGTTAATTACACAAATTACAGAAGCATCACATGATTTTTCGAACAGTGCCAATACTTTTGTCCACCCCCTTTTTTATGTTTGGTGTGGAATTATATCCACTTTGGCTTTAGGACAATTATTTTTGTGTTTTTTCATTTAAGACAAATTAAATGAAGATAAAAATACCAAATTTGTATTTGCAATCATTTTCAGGAAGAAAATGAGTATTATCTGACAGAATTGCAGGGGTGTCAATACTATTGGCCATGACTGTAGCTGGCAGTTCAAACAGCAGCGATCGGCGCACCAACAATCGCTGTTGTTAGCCTCTTAAATGTCGTTGTCTAAAGACGTCAGTATATGTGCCCCCGTGCCTACCATATGATTGCTTCTGTGACATCCAGCCTGTGTCTGGGTATCGGAGAAGACAGTGATTTTTACTTTATACAGCAATACTGTGCTATTGCTGTATATAATGCAAGTGATCAGACCTAGTTTGCTAAGTGAACTAACAAAATTAATAAAAGTTTGGACACCTTATTTAAAGATTTTTCTGTATTTTCATGACTATGAAAATTGTACATTCACACTGAAGGCATCAAAACTATGAATTAACACATGTGGAATTATATACTTAACAAAAAAGTGTGAAACTGAAATTTATGTCTTATATTCTAGGTTCTTCAAAGTAGCCACCATTTGCTTTGATCACTGCTTTGCACACTCTTGGCATTCTCTTGATTTTTCAAGAGGTAGTCACTGGGAATGGTCTTCCAACAATCTTGAAGGAGTTCCCAGAGATGCTTAGCATTTGTTGGCCCTTTTGCCTTCACTCTGCGGTCCAGCTCACCCCAAATCATCTCGATTGGGTTCAGGTCTGGTGACTGTGGAGGCCAGGTCATCTGGCGTAGCACCCCATCACTCTCCTTCTTGGTCAAATAGCCCTTACACAACCTGGAGGTGTGTTTGGGGTCATTGTCCTGTTGAAAAATAAATGATGGTCCAACTAAACGCAAACTGGATGAAATAGCATGCCGCTGCAAGATGCTGTGGTAGCCATGCTGGTTCAGTATGCCTTCAATTTTGAATAAATCTCCAACAGTGTCACCAGCAAAGCACCCCCCACACCATCACACCTCCTCCATGCTTCACGGTGGGAACCAGGTATGTAGAGTCCATCTGTTCACCTTTTCTGCGTCACACAAAGACACGATGGTTGGAACCAGAGATCTCAAATTTGGACTCATCAGACCAAAGCACAGATTTCCACTGGTCTAATGTCCATTCCTTGTGTTGTTTAGCACAAACAAGTCTCTTCTGCTTATGGTCGAAACGTCGCTTGTGCTTTATGGCCGAATAAAGGATTTATTTTAATCTATACACCCGGTGGAGCGCTGTTCCTTTGTGCAGACTGTGACGTGTTACCCAGGTGGGTTCCCTGGATATGGAACGTGCGCCCAAATAAGGGAGTGCTGTCTGTCATCTACACTTGATTTATGCTGGACTGAACCCGGACGGACCTGCACCTCAACCACCATTAAGATGGAAGGTAATATAATGTCAGAGATGGGTGACTCTGATATGGCCAGAACTTTTTCTTATACCGATGATGATGCAACACGGATATTGTCTGGTTCAACTGTGGACACTACGTTTTTAAATAAGCCAACTACTGATATGTTGAAAAAGCGGTGGGAGAATGAGAAGAGAAAATTAATTTCACTTGAGCTCCATGCTATTACATTGACGGAGTACTATAGAGTGAAAAGAATCCCACGGGGGTTACGCCCACATCTTAGGCCAACCCTTTTTCCTGAGAATACGCAATTCTGTGCAAAATTTGAGGCCATCTCCAATAAATTTGCATTTGATATGATGCTATTGAACATTGAATTTCTAAACAAAGAAATGGAGATGACCAGAAAGAACATTGTTGAATGGGAAGACCAGCTTACCAAAGAAATGGCAACACAGGATTGGAGTTTCCTTAAAACCAAAATGGAGGAGAATTTGATTAAATTTAGATCCGATATAGAAACCACAAAAAGAACTAAGTGGTTTAGGGATATGGAGGACTATAAAGGAGGTCGGGTTTTTGCCTGGCAAATGAGATCTAATCCATTTCCTAAGAATAACAAAGGAGCGAATATGCCACCGAGACGTAAAAGGAGACAACAAACACGTAAATACTCCAACTTTGGGTTCACCATAGCTGAATCCGATTCTACGGATGATTCTACTGCAGGGGGCAGTAGAGGAGCACATTTTTTAGAACCAGCCAGGATGGACAAAACTACTCCAGGAAACGGAGGCGGAGAGGGGGTCGGAAACACAGAAAACAAGGGACTTTCCAGGGAACAGAAATCAGGGAGGACAATGGCAATGAGAACAAGGAATATGAAGAATCCATGACAGATGGTCATGACCTAGTGGTAAATATTTCTTCGATTGTTCTATCAGAGACTGAACTTAAAGTTATATCTAAAGGACTGTCGTTTTGTCCATCCAGTCATCCAGACTGGTTTGGTATTGAAATTGATTTGCAGGCATTTTTTAGAAGGCTGAGGTTATCATATTTTTCTGATAAGACTGAGAATTATGATGTGGGTGAATCTATACAAGGTTTTTCACTTAGAGAATTGGGCCTATATAATAAGAGTTCTTTCCAGCCACCTGCTAAGAATCACTTTGTAGAGTCCTATATAGAATTAGTTCAGAAAGAAATTTACCACTTGAAAAATACATATAAACCTGCTGCATATCATAATATGACTACATTAGAGAGGAAGGCTGTTAATGATCTAGCCAATAATACTGCAATAACCATCAAAAGGGCCGATAAAGGCGGAGCAGTGGTTATAATGGATAGCCTTAAGTATAAGGCAGAAATATGTAGGCAGTTGGGAGACCATCTTGTGTATGAGAAATTAACATGTAATCCCACTGTACGATTCCAGAGAGAACTACAGCTTGTGATCAGTGACTCCCTGGCCATGGGATTGATTGATCACAAGCTGTCTGAGTTTCTGACTGTTGAAGCACCGGTTATACCCGTGCTATACGTGTTACCTAAAATCCATAAAGATCTGGAAAACCCCCCCGGAAGACCTATTGTCTCCGGGAGGGGTTCACTGTATAGTAAAACCGCAGTGTTCCTGGACAAGGTATTACGTCCTTTTGCGATGTCGGCACGGTCATTTGTGAGGGACACAGGTGACTTCCTTGAAAAAATTGAGAATTTGATGGTATCTGAATCAACCATTTTGGCATCGTTCGATGTGACGTCATTGTATACGTCAATCGAGCATGACAAAGGATTAGAGGCTGTTCGATGTGCGCTGTCGGGCTCTGACGTGGCCCCGGAGTGTGCACAGCTTGTCCTCACACTGTTGGAGCTCATCCTGAGGAGGAATTATTTCCTCTTTGGTGATGAGTTCTTCCTTCAGTTAAGAGGTACCGCCATGGGGTCTAATGTGGCCCCCACTTATGCCAACATTTATATGGCGGTATTTGAGGACAGGTTTGTGTACCATTCCATCCTTTGGCGCCACGTCAGAGCCTGGTGGCGCTACATCGACGATATTTTTGTTGTATGGGAGGGGAGTTTGGTCGACCTAGAGGGGTTTCATGTCAATCTCAATTAGATTTATCCAGAATTGCAATTTACTTTGTCATATTCGACTTCACAGATTCAGTTTTTGGACACTTTAGTCTATAAAAATGGAGGTAGGTTAAAAACGGACATTTTTATTAAGGATACGGATAAAAATAGCTTATTGTCATTCAACAGCAACCATCCTAGAAGGATGGTGGATTCGCTCCCATGGAGCCAATTATTAAGGGTACGAAGAATTGTATCTGATGATAATTTAGTAGACCAACGGTTGGAGGACATGTGTTTGAAATTTGTGGCTAGGGGCTATCCAAGAAAAAATGTGGAGGCATTTAAAACCAAAGCCCGAAATTCAACGAGGGATAGTGTCCGTAAGAAAGTCTCCTCCAAAAACGGATGTGATCGCATTCCTTTTGTTTCCACCTACAACTCTGTGAGTAATCGGATTGGTGGTGTAATAAAAAAACATTGGGCCCTCTTACAACGGGGTTTACCACAGGTGTCAGGTTTTAAATTGCCCCCCATGATGTCTTATAGGAGGGGTAAGAACTTAGGGGACAGACTAATGAGATCTGATTTTGGGTCCTCTAAAAATGTGGTTCAGAAAACATTGAGTACACCGAAACATGGGAATTTCCCATGTCTCGGATGTGCTTGCTGCAATAACATGTTGAAGGGTGACCATTTTTGTCATCCCCACACTGGGAAGAAATTTTATTTAAAGGAGAGATACACATGTCTGTCCAGTTATGTTATCTACATGATTACCTGTCCCTGTGGACTCGCCTATATTGGCGAAACAACTATGGAGGTGAAGGCTCGCATCACCAAACATAAAAGTACTATCAGAACGGGAATCACTGAGTTGCCAGTACCAAAACATTTCATTGATAGGAAGCATTTACTGAACCAGCTTAGATTTAGGGTTATAGATCATGTTCCGGTTTTGAGAAGGGGTGGGGATAGGCTGCAAATGCTTAAAACCAAAGAGATGAAATGGATCTATACGTTAGGTTCGTTACAACCAGGGGGATTAAACATCGATTTCAACCTCCATGGATGTACCTATTGATTGGACCCCCCCTTTATGATATTATGTTTCTTCCCTTTTTCTTTTCGTATATGTTGCTCATCATGCTTTTAACATTTTGGGTATTTGTTATGCTTTTATTGTAACAGGCACACATGTGACAGTCGGTGGATGGATATGGTTGAAGATGTTGGGATGTATTAAAATTGGATGATTTACATGGATAAAGGATATCTCTATCTCTAAAGAAGAAGCTTCTCCAAGTTCCCGACTGCCACAGTGTGGCTGTTATGTATTTTATTATATGTTCACTATGGTGGCTATAGATTTAGTATATTTTGCTATTCCTCGATCTATATTTATGCGCTGACTTGCTTATATAAGATTCAATTGGAATACATTCTATATCGGTGATCTCTATGTAATATCTCCTAGATGAGTCTCATTATTGATGCGTTTTTCTTTGATCCCTGACCTGCTAGTCGGTGCTGGGTGATGGGTGGTGTGGGCGCAGTTGTGCATTGCGTGTGGTTGGCTCCGATCCGCACGCACTGCGCCTGTGCCTGGGCTCCTTCTCCTGGATTGACTGGGGGGCGGGGCTTAGAGATGACGCGGTGATGTTTACCTGCGTTTCCGTGGTGAGCTGCCTGGCTTGGGGATGTGTGGAGGTGCGGCACTGGCTTTCGTCACTTCCGGGCGCGGCCTCTGTCGGGTCATGTGATGAGGCGCAGTCCCGGTATGACGTGGCTGTGCCTGCGCCCCACTGCCTTCAGGCAGGGTTAGCGATCATGGCGTTGGTGGATACCGATAAGGGTATGTGATTATAAGAGATCATATGATTGGGTAAATCCTAGATGTTTTATGTTAGACTAGATGAGATTGGCTATGCTAGGCTTGGAACATCTGCTAGTCCCACACAGGAAGTTCTAGTCAGATGAAGGATTGTTTACTATGGCAACGTATATAGGCGGTGAGATCGAGGCAAGCTAAAATATAAACAAGCACTGGGTTTTAGTGTTTTAAGTGATCGTTTCTCACCGGTATTGAGATGAGGATGAACGTTATTATGTTTATATGTATATTATAATGCCTGATGTCTATTTTGTTTATGTTTACACAATGTTGTTTTATATTGTGAGATGGGCGGTACTTGTTAGCGATTGGCTCCCTGTGTGGTGTCCACGCTATTTAAGACCGCCTGTCAGCCATGTTTGTATGCTTGAAAAAGACCAGCATATGGTCGAAACGTCGCTTGTGCTTTATGGCCGAATAAAGGATTTATTTTAATCTATACACCCGGTGGAGCGCTGTTCCTTTGTGCAGACTGTGACGTGTTACCCAGGTGGGTTCCCTGGATATGGAACGTGCGCCCAAATAAGGGAGTGCTGTCTGTCATCTACACTTGATTTATTCTGCTTGTTGCCTGTCCTTAGCAGTGGTTTCCTAGCAGCTATTTTACCATGAAGGCCTGCTGCACAAAGTCTCCTCTTAACAGTTGTAGAGATGTCTGCTGCTAGAACTCTGTGTGGCATTGAGCTGGTCTCTAATCTGAGCTGCTATCAACCTGCGATTTCTGAGGCTGGTGACTCGGATAAACTTATCCTCAGAAGCAGAGGTGACTCTTGGTCTTCCTTTCCTGGGGCAGTCCTCATGTGAGCCAGTTAATTTGTAGCGCTTGATGGTTTTTGCCACTGCACTTGGGGACACTTTCAAAGGTTT
This sequence comes from Ranitomeya imitator, assembly GCF_032444005.1. NCBI lineage: Eukaryota > Metazoa > Chordata > Amphibia > Anura > Dendrobatidae > Ranitomeya > Ranitomeya imitator. The sequence goes on from NC_091282.1 coordinate 1,140,339,732, forward strand.
CCCAATTCTTCGGACTGATTGACCTTCATTTCTTAAAGTAATGATGGCCACTTGTTTTTCTTTACTTAGCTGCTTTTTTCTTGCCATAATACAAATTCTAACAGTCTATTCAGTAGGACTATCAGCTGTGTATCCACCAGACTTCTGCACAACACAAGTGATGGTCCCAACACCATTTTGAAGGCAAGAAATCCCACTTGTGCCCTGTCAGGTTTAAAGGGAACCTGTCACCCCAAAAATCGCAGGTGAGGTAAGCCCACCGGCATCAGAGGCTTATCTACAGCAATCTGGAATGCTGTAGATAAGCCCCCGATGTTACCTGAAAGAGGAGAAAAAGACGTTAGATTATACTCACCCAGGGGCGGTCCCACTGCTGGTCCGGTTGGATGGGTGTCTCTGGTATGCTGCGGCGCCTCCCATCTTCATTCCAAGATGTCCTCTTCTGATCTTCAGCCACGGCTCTGGCGCAGGCGTACTTTGTCTGCCCTGTTGAGGGCAGAGCAAAGTACTGCAGTGCGCAGGCGCCGGGCCTCTGACCTTTCCGGCGCCTGTGCACTGCAGTACTTTGGTCTGCCCTCAATAGGGCAGACAAAGTACGCCTGCGCCGGAGCCGTGGCTGAAGATCAGAAGAGGACGTCTTGGAATGAAGATGGGAGGCGCCGCAGCATACCAGAGACACCCATCTGACCGGACCAGCAGCGGGACCGCCCCTGGGTGAGTATAATCTAACGTCTTTTTCTCCTCTTTCAGGTAACATCGGGGGCTTATCTACAGCAGAGGTCCCCAACTCCAGTCCTCAAGGCCCACCAACAGGTCATGTTTTCAGGATTTCCTTTGCATTGCACAGGTGATGCAATTAATACCTGGGCAAGACTAAGGAAATCCTGAAAACATGAAATGTTGGTGGGCCTTGAGGACTGGAGTTGGGGACCCCTGATCTACAGCATTTCAGAATGCTGTAGATAAGCCCCTGATGCCGGTGGGCTTACCTCACCCGCGATTTTCGGGGTGACAGGTTCCCTTTAATATCTGTGAAGTGAAAACCATTTCCGGTGACTTTTTGTTAAGTATATAATTCCACATGTGTTAATTCATAGTTTTGATGCCTACAGTGTGAATGTACAATTTTCATAGTCATGAAAATACAGAAAAATCTTTAAATGAGCAGGTGTGTCCAAGCTTTTGGTCTGTACTGTGTATGTGTATATATGTATGTATATAAGTATATATATATATATATATATATATCCTATTGTACTTATTTTGGAAGGCTGCTCTACTTTATTTTGCTTATCTGAAGGATTGGGAAGTCCTACACACGTATACCTTTGCTGGTTCCGACATTGTTGCTTCTAGAAATGTACAATCTTTCAAAATATGAAATTATTAAACCCGTAAGAGACAGAATGAGAAAAAAATTAATAACACAACAATTGTGTTTTTTCGGTCTCTGATAATTACCTTTTCACAACACCGCAGTTTCTTGCTATTGTCCCTTACTCTGTATGGTAAAATGAATGGTGTCACTCAAAACTCCATCATGTACCTAAAAAAAAAATAAGGCCTCGTACATCTGTCAGTGCAATGATAAAAAGAAAACTTATGACTATGGTACTTAAAAGAAAAGAGCATGAAAATGCTAAAAAATAAAATTGGCTGAGGAGGGTAAATTATGCTCTTTCCATTTATGTTGGTTTGAACCACATTTATTTTTTCACGCCTTGCCACCAATAGTAGATTTTTGCACAAAATATTATATTTCAAAGAGGTTTCTTCCTCATTACTCAGTTGTGACCGCACTGGATCCCATTAGAATTTTCTCTATTTTAAGGTGGTTTTCCCTTTTTCAGAAAACCCGACTGCAGTCTGTTTAAAAAAAACAAACACGAGACAACAGTGCTTTAGGGCTCATTCAGACATCTGTGATTTTTCTTGCACATAAAAACACTGTTTTGCATCAGTGTGTCAGTATTTACCATCAGTGTTTTATCAGTGATTATCACATAGGAAAAAAATAAATGAATAAATTACAAAACATCTCCCATACATTACATTGTGAATCACGGACCGCTCAGGGACTGCAATCTGATGCCATCGTGTGCTCTCCATGTTTTTGATGCACCCATAGGCTTGTATGGGTAATTTTGATCCATGACTTGGATCAAAATCGAACATTTTTCTGTGATTTCTTTGTGGACACACTATTGGCAAAAAAAAGCACGGAAATGTGCTTATCACCATAGATTGGAATGGGTATGTGTGATTCACAAATGTCTGAATGAGGCCTTACCATCCCTTGGTACAGTGCGAAGTTTCATTTCTGCTGCTACTCCCAGTGTCACATCCACGGCACTGCAGCTAATCATTGAACTAAGCGACTCGTGCCATATGCTTGGGCAGAGCTACTGAGTTCACTGATTGGCTGCAGCGCTACAAACAGGATGTCAGCCCTGCAGACAATTAAAGATACTGTGAGCAGTGGCAGAGACCAAGTTCTGGACCTGAGAAGGTTGAGCAAAGCGCAGAATCTTTTTTTCATAATGAAATCCATCTGTGCACAGAAGTTTACTGAAACCGAAAAATCCCTTAAATTTTGACCTACAATGGTGAATGGTGATCAGCTAAAGCAACATAATAGAGGACCTAATACCATGATTGCCACACAAATATATAGTCTATAACCAATTTATTGATCACATGATCCAACAATTACGCCTATCTAAATGGAGTTTGCCAGTCTCCTTACAGAACTGGTTCAATTCGTGGATGATGGTTGACACTTTTACTTACAAATGTTTATTTTCTGTTCCACAACAGTATTAACCCCTTAATGACCGCCAATACGTCTTTTAACTGACCTTAGATATAAGAGAATAGTATCCCCATACAGATGACAATCCATCATCTGTCGGCTGTACACTATAGCTGACAACTTGCTGCACCAGCCACGATCAGTATTTGCACCTTCTAAATCTGTTTAACCCCTTAGATGCTGCTGTCAATAGTGACTACATCATTATAAATGGTTAACAGAGCGTGGGGGCTTCCTCTTTATCCCAATTGGTGCCCTCAGATCATGATTTTGTGGTCCTGATGTTTGCCATGGCAATTCATGACCAAATAGCGGCCTTAGAGTCTGACGGCTGTAGTAATCTGTTTAGAAGTTAGCAACATTTAGGTGGTAAAAATACACATTTTCATTTCTGTCATACCACTTTGCATTAATTCCTGTAAAGCACCTGAAGGGTTAATAAACTACCTGACAGCAGTTTTCAATATGTTTAGGGGTGCTGTTTTTAAAATGGTATCACGTTTGGGGGTTTCCCAATATATGGGACCCCTAAAGTCACTTCAAACATGGATAAGTCCCTAAAAAAATAAATTTTGTAAATTTCTTTGAAAAAATGAAAAATTGCTGCTACATTTTTAAACCTCCTAAAATGCTAACAAAATAAAATAACATTTTACAAATGGTCCTGATGTAAAGCAGACATGTGGGAAATGTTATTTATTAATGGTTTGCTGTTGTATGACTATCTGGATTAAAGGGATAATCATTCAAATTTAGAAAATTGCTAATTTTTTAACATTTTTCTCAAATTTTTGATTTTTTTTATAAATAAACACAAAAAATGTTGAACTAAATTTACCATTATCATAAAGTAGAATGTGTCACGAAAAAACAATCTCAAAATCACTGGGATTTGTTGAAGCGTTGCAGAGTTATTACCACATAAAGTGACACTGGTCAGATTTCAAAAATTTGGCTCGGTCACTAAGGGGTTAAACTATCAACTGGTTTTGTTTATAGCTTTTCTATAGCATTTAACGCTGTAGTTTGGTTGTTAAAACTTTTGCCACGAGTCATCAAGACTGAAAAACGCCAGTGCACTAACGAACGTTGCACCAATTCATTCAGAGACGTGCACCTCTTAATGAATTCGGCATATCTTTCCGCTGCTTTGCTCCAAAAAAGAAATTTCCTATCAAGGCCTGGATTATTTTTTTTGTAATTAATGTCACTTTTTGGGGCGTAGATTACAGTGAACTCGTTGGTCACACCCATCCACGCTAAGTTCTACTCCGCTTTCGTAAATTGGCCAGAACTAGCCAAGACTGATGTAGAAATGCCAAATGTCACAGTTTCTGCACAATTATGAAAATTTTGTGACCGTTTTATGCAAGAATTCTGGAGAAAAAATGTCCAATGAGTCAACTACATAGACTGTACAAAACAAGGATTCCGTTATTTAGAAATTTAATTCCTTTTATTTTTTTGGTGGGGAGTTCGCGATTATGGAAAGTCACTTTTTTTTTATTATCCTTGATGAATTACCGTACATGAGATTTAAAAAGGATCAAGTTGTACTTCATCCTGTTTTCTTCTCTACCTTTTACCTTTCATCGATTCTTACCTTTAATCCTACATGTTATTCCTCTATCCTGTATTATGAATCCTATGATGCGTCAGCATAACATCACTTGACAGAAAGGGCTCAAACCATCTGTTGTGGTAACACTTTGTTTCCTTCTATATTTTCCTAAATAAACTAATAGATTATCAGTTTGTAGTCCGGCTGAACTGTGATCTACGCTATGTCTCACACTGTGCAATCATCATCATTATCTCTGATATGAGCTTCTGCCCACCCAGACTCACCCTCGTCCTCATTCCTGTGGAGAACTTATGTGGTACAGTGCATGCAGTTGCATCATACAGGCAGTTTTGTTGACTGAGATGATGACCCCCTTCAGAGAACAAAGTCATGTAGTTCTCAGGGTGCATCTTGTGATCACATGACCTAAATGAAGAGACACATATTATGACCTTCTAGAGAAAAAGGAACAAGTATATAAAGTAATGCTAGCTGAATTGGACTATTGACTGGATTAATTAAAACATGAAGTACTAGTTTATTAATTTGGAAGATCAGTTTTGAATCTTTCTCTTTTGTAGGATATTGAAACACAACTCAATTTTCAACACTCCTCAATATGGAAATTGTGTGAATCGACATGTTAATGATATGCAAATGATGAAAAAATGGAAATAAAATGTTCAAAACATCTCAATTTATTCAGTATTGAGTATGAGTACCACACAACTGCATCCAAGATAAAATCCGGACTCATCACTGAACATGATAGACCCCTATTCCACCCTCCATGAGGTCAGTGGAGCATCTGTATCTGGACGTCTGGCTTGTGTTTCGCAAGCACCGTCTGGTTTGTGTAGACGCTGTTAAGTAGGTTATGACCAATATCACAGTACAGAATGAATTACTATACACCATTCTTCGAATCTGACAACATCGTGTGGGCAACGCCATGAATAGGTCTTCAGGAGGGTGCGTGAAATCGGTTCTACTCCTGGGATTGTACAGTGGCATCATATACCGTACATTGCCTGGATCCTTCAAGTTTCCATTCCAGGTACAGTAGCAGCTCGTTGTTACATTGATTTAGTCATGGAACCTGCGGTTTGGCTGTTTCTTCTTCAGGAGCTGTTTTTCAATACGACAACCCCAGGCTGCATGCTGCCGGTGCTACTGTGAGCAGCCTGAGGGACCTAAACATGCTACCCTGGCGTGCAACATCTCTGGATTTGTTTAGCACATACATTTGTGATTTATTGGTTGGCAATTGCAAAGGGAGCTGCCTGCAATGGATCTTGATTTTCATGGCCGTGCGCATTCAGCGTGGCAGAACATTCCTCAGACAACCATTGATCTCATTAATAGCAGCCATGGTGTGTTAATCGAGATGTTTTGAGAATGTTGCTTCCATCTTTTCATCATTTACGGATCATTAGCAAGTCTATTGATCCTGTGATTTCCATAATGCCATGAGTTTTCCTTCTTGGTGTTCCATTTCAATGTTGTGGAGTTTATCTTTGTGTATTCAGTGTAGTTTTAGTGTACATTGCTACCGCACCTGAAATTATTTTTTTTGGGGGGGACATTCTTAAATTAAAAACACATCATGTCACGTGTTGAGTCAAGATCTCAAACTAACCATATTTTACTTTTATTTATTATGGTTTTTCAGTTTTCATGTAGAAAAATGTATGACCTATTACAAATGAAATGTATTTTAGAGAATCTTTACTGGTCAACAATCGAAAGCAATTAAACTAGTACAGCAGTTGTTGTTTTTTTACCAGTAGGAAAGAAAAGTTTCCTATATTATACACCTTCTACTGCACAATATTTCAGGTTTCTTTGCAAAACATTGTGCAGCATTATTTGTCTCTGCACAGAAATACAGAATTGTATACTCTGTATCATCCATCCTGTATTCCACAAACTGTCCACAAAAATAAAGGATTGATACTAGTTTCCAAATAGTCTTACTGTCGAAAATCAGGACAGTTCTTAGAGTTTCCATCTGCTTGGAGAGGATATGAAAAGTATTGTGTGGGCACCATAAATGTTGATGGATTGAGATGAATAGAATGTGCTGAAGAGTACGGAGGTGGGGGAGAGGTTACTAGATAACCAGGATCTGCTCTGGTGGAAGAAAGACGACGTACTGATCCTCCAGTAGAGGTGGAACTGGTTGCAGTGCTAGATTGTCTAGATGGAGTCCGTAGACTAGTACTGGTCAATATCATAGGTAGAGATTCAGGAGGGTAACTACGTAAGGTGAATCTCATCGGTTGTTGAGATGTCTGCTTCGGTCTCAAACATGTGCAGCAGTAGACAGCAACCAGGGAGCCCACGATGATGAAGGCAATGAATATGGACCCAACAACGAGGAATGGAACATATACGGGTTCTGCAAAATAAAATGTAAACATGTAAGATTATATTAACAGCTACAGACGTCATTGCATTTTATATTGCAGCTATTATTTTGGGAACAAATGTTTGTGTTTAAATGATTACCCTGATTTGCTTCTTTAGCTTGTTTGTATCCTAATACATTACAAACTGCTCAATGCCATTCACTGTTAATCCTGACACTGAAACCAGCCCATATTCCCCTTTCCTTACTTCATAACCCAAGCTTTAAATTGGGGTAAGATAGTGAGTTTGGCCGTGACACATGACGTGTGACGAAAGATCGCTATGTGCCTGTCATGCTCTTGGGTTTGAACCCTTGAGACCTTTTTTTTTGTGAGTCAGCCCTTCTGTCCGCCAAATCTCAGCAGACTCCCCTTTTTCGAGGTACTTAGGTTCTGCTATTCTGGCTGCCTTCTGTTTAGCTTAACACAAGTGTTTTCATTTGTCTGCCCTACCACCTTTCGGGTGTGGCTTTATATTTTATTTCCCCCTTGGCATTTTCTGCTGGTAATAGTATCTATTGGATATTCAGCCATTCTGCTGTAGTGTAAAGCCAGCCAGTGAAATTCCAGCTAGGATTTTTCTCTTTGCTGTTTCTGTTCTGTACTCTGTACCTATCCTCTTTTTGTTTATTAGGAAGTAGGCTGCATATTATCTAACAGCACGTACTTTATACATTATTTTGTATTTCATGGTTTATTTTACTCACTCTGGGATCTTTCCTTTTTCAGAACACTTTCCCTTGTGTGGGTAATTCACACTTTGCTCTGCCCTCCTGTTCTTTAGGGGGAACTTGAAGTTGTCGACGGCCTTTCAGGCAGTATAGGTCCGAGGTGCCATTTTCTAGTTTGTGATTAGCGCTATGTTTGCTCACGCAGGAACCACTAGGGACTGTGGGGTCAGAATCTCTAGTCTGTACAGTAACTGGCAGTTACAATTTTGTTTCAGCTTTATCTATTGTCCCGAGTGCGTTGCTACTCTAGCATAACAGTGCAATGTCAACATCACAGCAAAATGCAAGGTGAATGGAGTTGCATTGTAACAAGCAAGTTGCAAAATGTCAGATCCAGTTTTTTTGGTGACTTGCTTGTGGTGGTCATGGTACACTAGGGGTGCAATGCAACCCCATTCACCTGCATTATGTTGCAGTGTAGCAGTGACATGTGACGCATCCAAAGTCACTGTGTAACCCCAGCTTAACTCAAATTTTATATGATCAAAATTGATTTCATGTTCAGAAGACAGACGTGAATGAAGACAGGGTCAATGGGGAGCCAAACTATTGATTGACATTGAACTGCACTGAGCAGCTTGCAATGTATTATAACACATAGGTGTCTAGAGTGGATATTCAAGACAAAGTAGAGTTTAGAAAAAAGTCATTCCTGTGTCATCTAATCTGCTGAGCTGATAAATATAAGACTGCAAATTGGGAAAAACCGCATTTTTAGAACTCTCGTTTGCGCTCATAATTATAAAAAGTTCTATAAAAGACCTTTAAAGAAAACTTTAACCCAATATTAGGACAAAGGAAGAGTTCATGAAAACATATGAGAAAAATAAATTGATTTAAACAAGAAAGCTAGAAGTAGGACATGATGGTGATGCCTAGCCTTTAAAAAAGCAGCAGAGAATAGGCAGGATGAGGGAAGCCGAATGGGTGGATAAGAAAGGTAGTTAGAGACGGAGGTAAGAAGTGGGGTAGAAGTGTAAGTCTATGATCGACTTGATGAAAAAAATGCACTCAATTTAAACCAGTCTTATTTCCAGATTAATAATGCACCTCATTGCTTTCATGTATTATACTACTGAAGTGAGTTATGTAGCTGTGAAGTGAATTGAAGGTTTTCTACAGTTCCCGTGGCCTGCACCCTACTGATTGCCTGACTCTTATGTCTCATCTATTCAGTGCCGGCTGCTAAGCTACCTGAGCCTGTGAGCAGGAAGTGAACACTTTCACACCATAAATAATGAGGCAACGTTCCGTTCCAACATCAACACATGGGCGGGAGGAGAAACACATGTATAAAACATGCTGCAAAATCTCCTTCACCTACACAAGTCACATCTGCAACGTCTCCATATTTAGTCCAGGTGACTGCATCCTTGGGGCATGACTGGCATATTTTCCAAAGCCAATTCAAACATTAAATGAAAAGCCATGAATTCACTAAAAATGTTTGCATTCTGTATCAGAAGTAAGGGTTTTATTTTACCAAAACCAGAGCTACCTAGAGTTCTGTATCACTGATCCTTCGTAGAGAAAGGACATGTCACCACAAGATCAAGGGAGTACATCCCAGAGAGGCAGACCAGGTGGGCACTATTGGCCCCTAGTAAGAGGAGGCCCACCCCGGGTTAATCGAGTGTCCTTAGAGAAGGCTTGTCACTTATTTTCTTCCCATTGCTCTCCTGAGTATATACAGTTAGGTCCATATATATTTGGACAGAGACAACATTTTTCTAATTTTTGTTCTAGACATTACCACAATGAATTTTAAACTAAACAATTCAGATGCAGTTGAAGTTCAGACTTTCAGCTTTCATTTGAGGGTATCCACACTAAAATTGGATGAAGGGTTTAGGAGTTTCAGCTCCTTAACATGTGCCACCCTGTTTATAAAGGGACCAAAAGTAATTGGACAGATTCAATAATTGTAAATAAAATGTTCATTTTTAGTACTTGGTTGAAAACCATTTGTTGGCAATGACTGCCTGAAGTCTTGAACTCATGGACTTCAAAACACGCTGTGTTTCCTCCTTTTTGATGCTCTGCTAGGCCTTCACTGCGGTGGTTTTCAGTTGCTGTTTGTTTGTGGGCCTTTCTGTCTGAAGTTTAGTCTTTAACAAGTGAAATGCATGCTCAATTCGGTTAAGATCAGGTGACTGACTTGGCCATTCAAGAATATTCCACTTCTTTGCTTTAATAAACTCCTGGGTAGCTTTGGCTTTGTTTTGGGTCATTGTCCATCTGTAGTATGAAACGACGACCAATCAGTTTGGCTGCATTTGGCTGGATCTGAGCACACAGTATGGCTCTGAAGACCTCAGAATTCATTGGGCTGCTTCTGTCCTGTGTCACATCATCAATAAATACTAGTGACCCAGTGCCACTGACAGCCATGCATGCCCAAGCCATCACACTGCCTCCGCCGTGTTTTACAGATGATGTGGTATGCTTTGGATCATGAGCTGTACCACGACTTCACCATACTTTTCTCTTTCCATCATTCTGGTAGAGGTTGATCTTGGTTTCTTCTGTCCAAAGAATGTTCTTCCAGAACTGTGCTGGCTTTTTTAGATGTTTTTAGCAAAGTCCAGTTTAGCCTTTTTATTCTTGATGCTTATGAGTGGCTTGCACCGTGCAGTGAACCCTCTGTATTTACTTTCATGCAGTCTTCTCTTTATGGTAGATTTGGATATTGATACGCCGACCTCCTGGAGAGTGTTGTTCACTTGGTTGGCTGTTGTGAAGGTGTTTCCTATCACCATGGAGATTATTCTCCTATCATCCACCACTGTTGTTTGGACGCCCACGTCTTTTTGCATTGATGAGTTCACCAGTGCTTTCTTTCTTAGGATGTAACAAATTGTAGATTTTGCCACTCCTAATATTGTAGCAATTTCTCGGATGGGTTTTTTCTGTTTTCGCAGCTTAAGGATGGCTTGTCTCACCTGCATGGAGAGCTCCTTTGACCGCATGTTTACTTCACAGCAAAACCTTCCAAATGCAAGCACCACAGCTCAAATCAATGCCAGGCCATTTATCTGCTTAATTGAGAATGTCATAACGAAGTGATTGCCCACACGTGTCCATGAAATAGCCTTGGAGTCAATTGTCCAATTACTTTTGGTCCCTTTTAAAAACAGGGTGGCACATGTTAAGGAGCTAAAACTCCTAAACCCTTCATCCAATTTTAATGTGGATACCCTTAAATGAAAGCCAAAAGTCTGAACTTCAACTGCATCTAAATTGTTTTGTTTAAAATTCATTGTGGTAATGTCTATAACCAAAATTAGAAAAATGTTGTCTCTGTCCAAATATATATGGACCTAACTGTATACAGTTGAAACCAGGAGTTTACATACACTATATAAAAAGATACATCTGCATGTTTTTCTCGATATCTGACATGAAATCAGAATAAACTTTTCCCGTTTTAGGTCAATTACGATTACCATAATTATTAACATTTGCCAAATGCCAGAATAATGAGAGAGAATGTTTTAAGGCATTTTTAATACTTACTGCAAAGTCAAAAGTTTACATACATTTCATTTGTATTTAGTACCATTGCCCTTAAACTGAATGAGTTTTCAATAGGATTGAGATCAGGGCTTTGTGTTGGCCACTCCAAAACATTGACTTTGTTTTTCTTAACCCCTTTCTGCCATCGGAAGTACTATCCCGTCCACGTGATCTGGGACTTAATTCACATGGACGGTATAGTACGTCATACGTGATCAGCCGCGCTCACGGTGGGAGCGCGGCCGGGTGTCAGCTGATTATCACAGCTGACATCCAGCACTATGTGCCAGGACCGCTCCCGGCACATTAACCACCGGAACACTGCGATTAAACAAGATCACAGTGTTCCGGTGGCATAGGGAAGCATCCCTGAGACCCTCCGTTCTCCTCCCTGCAGGCCCCAGATCCAAGATGGCTGCGGGGTCCTGCAGGTCCTACACTGCCTGTCAGATCGCTGATCTGACACAGTGCTCTGCAAAGTGTCAGATCAGCGATCTGACACTACATAGTGATGTCCCACCCTAGGACAATGTAAAAAAGTAAAAAAATAAAGTTAACATGTAAAAATATATTTTTTTAAATTCCTAAATAAAGAAAAAAAATATTGTTCCAAATGTATAAATATTTGTGTAAAAAAAACCAAAACAATAAAAGTATGTATATTTAGTATCGTCACGTCCATAACAACCCGACCTATAAAACTGTCCCACTAGTTAACCCCTTCAGTGAACACCGTAAAAAAAAGAGGCAAAAAACAATGATTTATCATCATACCGCCGAACAAAAAGTAGAATAACACGCGATCAAAAAGACGGATATAATCATGGTACCGCTGAAACCGTCCTCTTGTCCCGCAAAAAACGAGCCACCATACAGCATCATGAGCAAAAAAATAAAAAAGTTATAGCCCTCAGAATAAAGCGTTGTAAAAATAATTATTTTTTATATAAAATAGTTTTTATTGTATAAAATCGCCAAAACATTAACAAAATAAATTAGGTATCGCTGTAATCGTACTGAACCGAATAATAAAACTGCTTTATCAATTTTACCACACATGGAACAGTATAAACGCTTCCCCCAAAAGAAATTCATGAATTGCTGGTTTTTGTTCATTCTGCCTCCCAAAAATAGTAATAAAAAGCGATCAAAATGTCATGTGCCCGAAAATGGTACCAATAAAAATGTCAACTCGTCCCGCAAAACCAAGACCTCACATGACTCTGTGGTCCCAAATCTGGAAAAATTATAGCTCTCAAAATGTGGCAATGCTAAAACAATTTTTTTGCAATAAAAAGCGTCTTTTAGTGTGTGACAGCTGCCAAACAAAAACCCGCTATAAATAGTAAATCAAACCCCCCTTCATCACCCCCTTAGTTAGGGAAAAATAATAAAATAAAGAAATGTATTTATTTCTGTTTTCCCATTAGGGTTAGGGATAAAGTTAGGGTTGGGCTAAAGTTAAGTTTGGGGCTAAAGTTAGGGTTAGAGTTGGGGCTAAAGTTAGGGTTAGGGATGGGGCTAAACTTAGGGTTGGAGCTAGAGATTTGGGTTAGGGTTTGGATTATGTTTATGGTAGGGATTAGGGTTAGGGGTGTGTTGGGGTTAAGGGTGTGTTGTGGTTAGGGTTGGAATTAGGGTTAGGGGTGTGGTTATGGTTACGGTTGGGATTAGGGTTAGGAGTGTGTTGGGGTTAGGGTTGGAGTTAGGTTTCCACTGTTTAGGCACATCAGGGGCTCTCCAAACGTGACATGGCGTCCAATCTCAATTCCAGTTAATTCTGCGTTGAAAAAGTAAACAGTGCTCCTTCCCTTCCAAGCACTGCCGTGAGCCCAAACAGTGGTTTACTCCCACATATGGGGTATCAGCATACTCAGGACAAATTGAACAACAACTTTTCCTGTCCAATTTCTTCTGTTACCCTTGGGAAAATAAAAATTTAGGGGTTAGAAAAATCATTTTTTGTGGGAAAAAAATGAAGTTTTATTTTCATGGCTCTGCGTTATAAACTGTAGTGAAACACTTGGGGGTTCAAAGTTCTCATAACACATCAAGATAAGTTTCTTGGGGGGTCTAGCTTCCAATATGGGGTCACTTATGGGGGGTTTCTACTGTATAGGTACATCAGGGGCTCTGCAAACGCAACGTGACGCCCGCAGACTATTCCATCTAAGTCTGAATTCCAAACGGAGCTCCTTCCCTTCCGAGCTCTGCCATGCGCCCAAACGGTGGTTCCCCCACACATGGGGTATCAGTGTACTCAGGACAAATTGAACAACAACTTTTGGGGTCCAATTTCTCCTGTTACTCTTGAGAAAATAGAAAACTGGGGGCTAAAAAATCATTTTTGTGGAAAACAAGAGATTTTTTTTATTTTCACGGCTCTGCGCTATAAGCTGTAGTGAAACACTTAGGAGTTCAAAGTTCTCACAACACATCTAGATAAGTTCCTTGGGGGTTCTAGTTTCCAATATGGGGTCACTTATGGGGGATTTCTACTGTTTAGGCACATCAGGGGCTCTCCAAACGCGATATGGTGTCCGATCTCAATTCCAGTCAATTTTACATTGAAAAGTCAAACGGCGCTCCTTCCCATCTGAGCTCTGCCATGCGCCCAAACAGTGGTTTATCTTCACATATGGGGTATCACCGTACTCAGGACAAATTGCACAACAACTTTTCCTGTTACCCTTGGGAATATAAGAAATTGGGGGCAAAAAAATAATTTTTCTGAAAATTGTTTTTTTTTTGGCTCTATATTATAAACTTCTGTGAAGCACTTGGGGGTTCAAAGTGCTCACCACACATCTGAATAAGTTCCCTAAGGGGTCTATTTTCCAAAATGATGGGGGGTTTCCACTGTTTAGGCACATCAGGGGCTTTCTGAACTCGACATGGCGTCCTATCTCAATTCCAGCCAATTTTGCATTGAAAAGTCAAACAGCGTTCCTTCCCTTCCAAGCTCTGCCATGCACCCAAACAGTGGTCCCCCCCCCACATATGGGGTATCCGCGTACTTAGGACAAGTTGTACAACAACTTTTAGGGTCCAATTTCTCCTGATACCGTTGGTAAAATAAAACAAATTGGATCTAAAATAATTTTTTTGTGAAAAAAAGTTAATTGTTCTTTTTCTCTTAAACATTCCAAAAATTCCTGTGAAGCACCTGAAGGGTTAATAAACTTCTTGAATGTGGTTTTGAGCACTTTGAGGGGTGCAGTTCTTAGAATGGTGTCACTTTGAGGTATTTTCTATCATATAGACCCCTCAAAGTAACTTTAAATGTGATGTGGTCCCTAAAAAAATGGTGTTGTAAAAATGAAAAATCGCTGGTCAACTTTTAACCCTTATAACTTCCTAACAAAAAAAAATGTTGGTTCCAAAATTGTGCTGATGTAAAGTAGACATGTGGGAAATGTTACTTATTAAGTATTTTGTGTGACATATCTCTGTGATTTAAGGGCATGAAAATTAAAAGTTGTAAAATTGTGAAGTTTTCAAAATTTTCGCCAAATTTCTGTTTTTTTTTTCACAAATAAACCCAAGCAATATCGAGAAAATTTTACCACTACCATGAAGTACAATATGTCACGAGAAAACAATGTCAGAATCACCAGGATCCATGCAGGCGTTCCAGAGTTATAAGCTTATAAAGGGACAGTGGTCAGAATTGCAAAAATTGGCCCGGTCATTAACGTGCAAACCACCCTTGGGGGTTAAGGGGTTAAGCCACTTTACCATTTTGGCAGTATGCTTCGGGTCCTTGTCCATTTGGAAGACCCATTTTCGCCCCAGCTTTAACTTCCTGGCTGATGTCTTGAGATGTTGCATAAGTATTGCCACATAATCTTCTTTCCTCATGATGCCATCTATTTTGTGAAGTGCACCCGTCCCTCCTGCAGCAAAGCAACCCCACAACATGGTGCTGCCACCCCCGTGTTTCACAGTTGGGATGGTGTTCTTAGGCTTCCAAGCTTCTCCCTTTTCCCTCCAAACATAACGATGGTCATTATACCCAAAAAGTTGAATTTTAGTTTCATCAGACCACAGGACATCTCTCCAAAATTAAGGCCTTTGTTCCTGTGTGCATTTGCAAACTGCAAAGTCCAAACCTTGACTATTATTAACATCAGCATAAAA
The DNA here is from genome assembly GCF_032444005.1 of Ranitomeya imitator. Taxonomy (NCBI): domain Eukaryota; kingdom Metazoa; phylum Chordata; class Amphibia; order Anura; family Dendrobatidae; genus Ranitomeya; species Ranitomeya imitator. The sequence continues at coordinate 1,140,354,906 of NC_091282.1, forward strand.
ACAGTGGGCCAAGAGCTTCATGACAAAGGGTTTGCATGGACAAGCAGCATGCTGTGTGGAGTGACAAATCCCGCTTCTCTATTTGTAATTTGATGGAGAAGTCTGGGTTTGGTGAATGCCAGGAGAACATTACCTGCGTGACCACATTGTGCCAGCTGTAAAGTTTGGAGAAGGGATAATGTTATTGGATCATTTTTAAGGGACTGACCTAGGCCCTTAGATTTAGCAAATAAAAATCTTACTGCTTCAGCATATCACATAAACAACCAGACAGACGACATTAACCCCTTTCCGACGTTGTGCATAAAAGTATGCCCACGTCGGACTCCCCCTGGCATTTAACTAGTTAACAGCCGCGGGTGGATCGCGATTCCACCCATGGCTGTTGCGGGCACATGTCAGCTGCATAGATCAGTTGTCATGTGCCTGGAAAGGTGCAGGCTCAGTGCCGGAGCCCACACGTTTCCGGGCACATGACAACTGATCTGTACAGCTGACATGTGCCTGTCAACTCTGACAGCAGCATTTAACTCACACTTACCGGAAGTTGCATAGCTAATCCCGCCAATCAGTGACCCCGTCACATGATTGCAGGTCACCAATGGATTCGCATGACAACCAGCGGTCTGCAGCAGACCTCTTTGGTTGTCATCGCTTGTGTGTAGCAGAAGCGATCAAAGTATTGCAGCTTCTAGTCTCCCATGGAGACTACTGAAGCATGCAAAAAGTTTTTAAAAAATGTTTAAAAAAAAAATAAAAACTATAAAAGTTCAAATTCCCCATTGCCCCATTCAAAATAAAACAATAAAAAACAAAATCAAATATACACATATTTGGTATTGCCGTTTTCAGAATCGCCCGTCGGGAAACGGGATAACGAGAAAAAAATACAAGACATCAGAATTCCATTTTTTGGGTCACCGAAAACAATCTCCAAGCACTAAAAAATACTCGGAGGTCACCCGAGCGTGCTCGGGAAATCTCGAGTAACGAGTATATTTGCTCATCTCTAATTAAAACCAATGGTGTCGTTCAAAAGTATAACTCGTCCCACAAAAAACAAGCCCTCACATGGCCATATTGAATATAAAAATATAAAAGTTATGGGAAGAAAGGGAGCAAAACACAGAAAGTCAAAAACTGAAATATCCCAGGGTTGTTAAGGGGTTAAACTCTGAACTCAACCTCATCCAACACATTTGGGATGAATTAGAAGATTGAGAACCAGACCCTCTAATCCAGCATCAGTGACTGACCTCACAAATATTCTTCTGCATGAATAAACAAAAATTCCCACCGACATATTCCAAAATCTTGTAGAATGTTTTCCCAGGTGTAATGCTCAGTACAACATGGTTTTCAACTATCATGGGTCTTTAATGGCATAACAACACCTTTTGGGGCCCTTTAGGCTTTAGTGCCACGTACAACCACTGGTAAGGTTTTTAATATTAGACAGCGTAGGTCCCGTCCCCATCAGGGTCACCTTTTTCAGGATGGGATGGTTTTAGTGCTATTTTTGATCAAAAACAGTATTACTAAAAACCCTGTGTTATTTAAATGCACTCTTGCTTTTTACTTATTTAGTTCCAGCAGGGTTTATGTTTATTTTGCCTCTTGTAGGTTTTGTGCGCTTTATGGCCAAAGTGAACATGTGTTTATGTGCTGCATGTATACCAACTTAATCCTAGCTTAATTTTTGTGTGTTTTTTCTTTGTATTTTTGCATTCTGAACAAGCCGGGGTGTGGCCTCCCTCTCCTGAGCTGGAAATTACATTTAAAGGATTCCCCAGACTGGTATCCATAGATTGGGACCTGGACCTTTTGTCTGACCTTATTCGTACACTGAGGTCAACTCTGACACATGGTAAGGCTTTTAATATTAGACAGCGTAGGACCATACTGATCAGGGTCACCTTGTTGACGATGGGATGACTTTAGTGCTATTTTTGATCAAAAACAGTATTACTAAGAACCCCGTGTTATTTAAATGCACTTTTGCTTTTCACTTAGGCTACTTTCACACTTCCGTCTGTATAAAGACGTTGCAATGCGTCGTTCTGTGCAAAAAACGCATCCTGCAAAGTTGCCCGCCGGATGCCTTTTTTACACATAGACTTGTATTACCGACGCATCGCGACGTATGGACACACGTTCCATACGTCTTGCACTGGATGCATCGGTAATTGGCGGACCGTCGTCACAAAAAAAGTTCAATGTAACTTTTTTTTGTGCGACGCGTCCGCCATTTTCGACCGCGCATGTGAATGAGATGCCCAATATGTATTTATTCTTGTATTAACCAGATTGAAACTGAAAGTTTATAATTATCCTTTACATTACCAGTATATACTGAACAAAGTGGGAGAGGATCAATCATTTTGTTTTTTTCCTGTAAAAAAAGAAAGAAAAAAAAAGCCTTACACTATACGGCTGCCATCACACTAGCAGTATTTGGTCAGTATTTGTAAGCCAAAACCAGGAATGGAACAAATAGAGAAAAAGTATAATAGAAACATATGCACCACTTCTGCATTTATCACCCACTCCTGGTTTTGGCTTACAACTACTGAGGTAAAATACTGACCAAATACTGCTAGTGTGACGGCAGCCTAAGACCTCTTCACATGTCCGTGTTTGCATCTGTGTTTTTCACGGATGGCACACGTACTCATTATAACCTATGGTGATTGTCACATATCTGTGTTTATATGGACCATGTGTCTGTGGGAACCATATGGAGATATGTTCATTTTTCCCCAGCAGCACAGATGACAAGAGCCAATACAAGTCTAGGCATCCGTGAAAAACACAAATAGCACACGGATGGCGTCCATGTGCTATTCCGTGTGCTGAATGTGTTTAACATTACATAGTTTAGGAGAAGCTTTGTAATTTCATTCTTTTATCTAGACCAGAGAAACACGGACGCAAGCTGAATGCGGGAGAATCCTAGTCTGCAAGGAGCCCAGCTTACAAGAAAAGTCTGCTTAAGGTGGAGCGAAGGTTACAAGTTGGAATTCTGCACTATAAAGCCGCTACTATATATGCTAAAATCCAAGTTATGGTCAGAAAAAAAAATTCAAAATAAAATCACTGCAGCATGCTGTATGTGTGATGCATTTATGGTATTTTGTCACTTTTTGTAGTGGATATTTTTGTAAAATAAAAACATTTCAATGATAAATCCTTAAGATTACGGTTAAATTCTCAAGTTCTTAAATAACTTTCATTAAACTGCATGAAAATAAGCAAGTTTGCGCTTGACTTGCTTTTTCTATCTGCTGTCATTGTCCTGCATGTATGACAGCATAAAGAAGATGCTAGTGCTGTACAGATAACATATAACATACTCTAAATGAGTCTACCCCCGGAAGACGGCACGTAGCCGAAACGCACGTTGGGGTGGGTGGCATCGTGGTCCCGCAGGTAAACCCTCCTTTTACTTTGATTTATGAGTATCTATGTACGTCCTTTATGGACATAGCTATTCCTTGTTGGTGCCTTATACACTTTGTATTTACTTAAGCACATTTACATATTTGCATGTTTGCTTTACCTGGGTACAGACAAACAAGGTTTTTGTGACGCTTATCTACTCTATGCATTACGGTTTGCCTGGTGAATACCACGTTGCCACCTTTCATGGTGTGTTCCCTGTCATTTTTCCTGTGGTTCTCTGTTTTGTTATGTTTTAATCTTTGACTCAATAAAATTTATTACCCTTTTTCAGTAATTGTTTTTTTTTGGTGCTTTTTTCCTTCCTTTTTCGGTTATACTCTAGATGATTGCCTATGAGTTTCTTCCATTTATATCTATATATATATATATATATATATAATTGTCTAAGGTCCACTTCCGTCTGCTTGTCTATCTGTCACAGAAATTCCGCGTCGCTGATTGGTCGCGGCCCACATAGCGTTAAACGGATTGCCTTACACCGCGGCGTAAGGCACTCCATTAATGCTGCAATTAACCCTCTGTGTCACCAACTTTTTACTATTGATGCTGCCTATGCAGCACCGGTTCCCAGAATGCAATGCGGCAATGACCGGAGAGGACGTAGCAGTCTCGCAAGACCGCTACATCATCACGTGTTGTTGCCGCAATGCATTCTTGGGATCGGAGCAGCGCGAGAAGAGCGGGAAAGACCTGGGCTGGATCTGGGGGCCGCCGGAAGGTGAGTATATACCGTCACTATTTTTTATTTTAATTATTTTTTTAACAGGGATATGGTGCCCACATTGCTATATACTATGTGGGCTGTGTTATATACTACGTGGGCTGTGTTATATACTACGTTGGCTGTGTAATATGCTACGTGGTTGTGTAATATGCTACGTGGCTGTGTTATATACTACGTGGGCTGTGCAATATACTACGTGGGCTGTGCAATATACTACGTGGCTGTGCAATATACTACGTGGGCTGTACTACATACTATGTGGGCTGTGCAATATACTACGTGGCTGTGCTATATACTACGTGGCTATGCAATATACTACGTGGCTGTGCAATATACTACGTGGCTTGCAATATACTATGTGGCTGTGCTATATACTACATGGCTGTGCTATATACTACGTGGCTGTGCAATATACTACATTGCTGTGCAATATACTACGTGGGCTGTGCAATATACTACATAGCTGTGCAATATACTACGTGGGCTGTGCTACATACTACGTTGGCTGTGTTATACACTACGTGGGCTGTGTTATATACTGCGTGGGCTGTTATATAGTACGTGAGCTGTGTTATATACTATGTGGGCTGTGTTATATGCTACGTGGGCTGTTATATACTAGGTGGCTGTGTTATATACTATGTGGGCTGTTACATAGTACGTGGCTGTGCTATATACTACATGGCTGTGTTATATACTACGTGGTTGTGCTATAAAGTCCGTGGGCTATGCTATATACTGTGTGGGCTGTGCTATATACTACGTGTGCTGTGCATTATACTACGTGGCTGTGCAATTTCCTACGTGGCTGTGCAATTTACTGCATGGCTGTGCTATATACTACGTGGCTGTGCTATATACTACGTGGGCTGTGTTATATGCTACATGGGATGTTATATACTATGTGGCTGTGTTATATGCTAAGTGGGCTGTTATATACTATGTGGCTGTGCTATATACTACGTGGCCGGCCGTGAACAATCAGCGACAGGCGCTCTCCGGCCGTGAATTGGCGCGGGATTTAAACCACGCTTCGCTAATTGGTCGCGCCCAGCCAGCCGAACCCTATGTATTCATTGTATTATTCTAAAATCTTCATAAATAAACTACATACATATTCTAGAATTCCCGATGCATTGGAATCGGGCCACCATCTAGTATACCATATTACACTATTCAGTATTCTGCATCATAACTCCATCTCACTCCCTATTCATTACACAAAGGTTATTTCCACTAAATGCATGACTGACTTCCCACAGCTTCTCATCTGTCTAGCAGCACAGGAGTTAAATCCGTCTGACGGGCTGGTTTCTATAAAGTTTGCTTGGCCAATTTGGCACATTCCAAGTAAAACATCCAGCAGAAGTCGGCCTACCGCTATGTTCCTTTACTGACTCCTGCTTATGGGCAAGAACAGAGGGGCCATTACCATGTCTGATGTGTAATGACTGTGCAAATAATGTCCCTGCACATATAAAACATATTGACTCAATCTTCAGCTATAAGCCGCTGTTCAATAGTCTATTCAGTAGGGTATGGTTTTTGGTCAGCTCATTGGGAGACGTAATCCACAGAATATAGGTCGAAACCCCGAGAGGAGGAAGTGACCATGAGGAAATTCATGGGGAGATAAACCGATGGAGCATCAATTCTTAATACACAGCAGTAATAAGCTTATTGCCTATGGTTTCAGTTCTAGCTTTTTATATTGGGGCAGATATATCCCAAAGGGTTTATGCCCTGTACTCATTGTGTCCCACAACTTGGGAATCATGCAGTATTGTATTATCATTGTATTGTTGCTGTTATACTGGTATGGAAACAATTAGCCCCTTTTAGATGTTTGTCCTGTCTCTCTCCTTGTAGCCTAGCCCTGATGTAAGTAACCTGTCCCTCCTATGCCAGTGTTTGTCAATCTTGCCTTGCGCAGGCGTGTACTATGGAGGACAGAGAATGAACTTCAATCCAATATTGCAGCCAGCGGGTAAGGAAAGGGTGAATCAAACACCCGAAAACCCCGCCTCTATGGCTGAAAATTGTTCCCTCCAAATTCAGGTGACCGAATCCCTTTAAGTTGCCTCAGACTAGTCAGTCCTCTTTCCATGTTAGCAACCTCTTGCCACTAGTGGACACCGAAGAATAAAGTCCCAGGTACAAAAACAGTGTATACACCCTTTGCACTTCCTCATGGGCCCCAGTACAGTTGCACCCATGAGCTGTCCGGCCCTGGTATGTGCACATAGCATCTTTTAGATGTCGGCATATCATTTTTGAAGCAGAAGACACTTCAGGAAAACCCCAGCCGTGTTTTGTCCTAAAGCTTCTTCTTTGCCCGTTGTTGTGGTGGTTTTTGCAGTTGACATCTTTTTTTTAAATTTTATATTATACTAGATGGTGGCCCGATTCTAATGCATCGGGTATTCTAGAATATGTATGTAGTTTATTTATGAAGATTTTAGAATTATACAATGAATACAAAGGATTCGGCTGGCCGGGCGCGACCAATTAGTAAAGAGTGGTTCAAATCCAGCGCCAATTCGTGGCCGGAGTGAGCCTGTCGCTGATTGTTTACGGCCGGCCACGTAGTATATAGCACAGCCACATAGTATATAACAGCCCACGTAGCATATAACACAGCCACATAGTATATAACAGCTGACGTAGTATATAACACAGCCCACGTAGTATATAGCACAGCCACGTAGTATATAGCACAGCCACGAAGTAAATTGCACAGCCATGTAGTATATAGCACAGCACACGTAGTTTATAACACAGCCCACGTAGTATATAGCACAGCCCATGCAGTATATAGCATAGCCCACGGACTTTATAGCACAGCCACGTAGTATATAACAGCCCACGTAGCATATAACACAGCTCACATACTATATAAGCCCACGCATTATATAACACAGCCCACGTAGTGTATAACACAGCCCACGTAGTATGTAGCACAGCCCACGTAGTATATTGCACAGCCACGTAGTATGTAGCACAGCCTATGTAGTATGTAGCAAAGCCCACATAGTATATTGCAATCACGTAGTATATTGCACAGCCCACGTAGTATATTGCACAACCATGTAGTATATTGCACAGCCATGTAGTATATTGCACAGCCACATAATATATTTCACAGCCACGAAGTATATAGCACAGCCACGTAGTATATTGCACAGCCACATAGTATATTGCATAGCCACATAGTATATAACACAGCCACGTAGTATATAGCACAGCCACATAGTATATTGCACAGCCACATAGTATATTGCACAGCCCATGTAGTATATTGCACAGCCACATAGTATATTGCACAGCCCATGTAGTATATTGCACAGCCCACGTAGTATATTAGACAGCCCACGTAGTATATTACACAGCCACATAGTATATTGCACAGCCCATGTAGTATATTGCACAGCCCACGTAGTATCTTACACAGCCCACGTAGTATATTACACAGCCACATAGTATATTGCATAGTCACGTAGTATATAACACAGCCACGTAGTATATAGCGCAGCCACATAATATATTGCACAGCCACATAGTATATTGCACAACCATGTAGTATATTGCACAGCCACATAATATATTTCACAGCCACAAAGTATATAGCGCAGCCACGTAGTATATTGCACAGCCACATAGTATATTGCATAGCCACATAGTATATAACACAGCCACGTAGTATATAGCACAGCCACGTAGTATATAGCACAGCCACGTAGTATATTGCACAGCCACATAGTATATTGCACAGCCCATGTAGTATATTGCACAGCCACGTAGTATATTGCACAGCCCATGTAGTATATAACACAGCCACGTAGTATATAGCACCGCCACGTAGTATATTGCACAGCCACATAGTATATTGCACAGCCCATGTAGTATATTGCACAGCCACGTAGTATATTGCACAGCCCATATAGTATATTACACAGCCCACATAGTATATTACACAGCCCATGTAGCATATTACACAGCCCACGTAGTATATAACACAGCCCACATAGTATATTGCACAGCCACGTAGTATATAACACAGCCCACGTAGTATATAACGATGTGGGCACCATATCCCTGTTAAAAAAGAATTAAAATAAAAAATAGTTATATACTCACCCTCCGGCGGCCCCCAGATCTAGCCCAGGCCTTTCCCGCTCTTTGCGCACCGCACCAGTCCCAAGAATGCATTGCGGCAATAACACGCGATGATGTAGCGGTCTTGCGAGACCGCTACGTCATCTCCGGTCATTGCCGCATTGCATTCTGGGGACTGGAGCGGCGCGCGAGGAGCGGGAAAGGCCTGGGCTGGATCTGGGGGCCGCTGGAGGGTGAGTATATAATGATTTTTTATTATTTTTAACATTATATGTTTTTACTATTGATGCTGCTGCATAGGCAGCATCAATAGTAAAAAGTTGGTCACACAGAGGGTTAATGGTAGCGTTAACAGACTGCCTTACACCGCGTTATGCCACGTTGTAAGGCAATCCGTTTATCGCTATGTGGGTGCTGACTGGGGGGGAGTATGGAGGGGGCACTGACTACAGGGGAGTAGAGAGGGGCCAATTTGCGGCCGGACTGTGCCCGTCGCTGATTGGTTGCGGCCTGCCGGCCGCGACCAATCAGCGACGCGGTATTTCGGTGACGACAAATAGACGGAAGTGGACCTTAGACAATTATATATATAGATAGTGGCCTGAGAATGCTCAGGTCACTACTTTCAGCCACTTGATGGCTTTTGATATTTTGATATTTGAAGCAGTTAAAAGAAGTTGCAAAAGACAAAATATATTATCAGCAAGTGGTTTTGACATCGCTGTGCAAGTTTATTAGCAGCATCTGCCTCTAACAGCAGTGAGTGGAGCTGAGCTGCGTCTACTGCTGTTAACCCCTTAAAGAGAACATTTAACCACATTTTTCATAATGTAATGGTAATTAAAGTGGAATTAAAAAAATGTTTTTTTTTTGTTTTTTGTTAAATTCTGCCTCTCCGTTGCGGAGATATTAGCAATCAAAATATTTGGCCCCTAATAAGTTAACTTATATTAAGTCCAAGTAAGCGCCATCAGATAGTGTTCGCTTCTTCCTGTATAATGCTGATCAATTATAAGCAAGCAGCAACACTCAAAGGAAGGAAGAACACTCCACCGCCATAGCTTAGAGCAGATTTCTCCGTGTGTGAGATGTAATCACACTCATGTCTGCTGTGCTCAAGCAATTAGGAAAACACGGCACTTCTGGAATTCTGGTGGTGCACAAGTAGGATAACCAAATCCATCAGCTGTGATGTAGAAATACTTGGCACTCGTATAGGTGTGTTCAAGAACTTATTTATTGAGTGAAGAATTTCCAGAAATAAATGAGACGTTTCGGTCAATACCTGGTCCAGCACTTCCTATCTTAGCAGTGGACACTGCAGACTCCCACACAGCGCACTGCCACACAGATCTCCTCTATCCAGATGACTGATGAAGGTCAGGTATTGACCTAAACGTCTCATTTATTGCTGTGCTCAAGCAACCGGTGCTCACTCTGCGAGATCAGGGCTGTTATTATATGTCTCACAGCAGTCTGTTCTGGGCTACTCCTGCATGAGATGTCATTTTATTTAAATTTTTTTTCATCCCTTAAAAATACCATACAGGTTTGGTTCAACGTAATTGTACTAACCTGGAGAATCACATTACAAGGTCACGAATGCTGTAAAACAAACCCAAAAATCTATTGCAGAATTACGTTTATTTTTTGTGGGGGACTTTCACCGCTTTTGGAATTTTTTTCCAGTACCTTGTGTCTAGTCTGATTCTGCAGTCACATATTGTTTCAGTCCAATGGCCCTCTCATCTTGCTGACAGAGAACATTAGAGGGGACGGATTGGACATGATTACAGGGTTTGTTTGTAGCTTGTAACTACAGGGATACATGACACGGTGGCTCAGTGGTTAGCACTGTATGGTGGCTCAGTGGTTAGCATTGTTGCTTTGCAGCGCTGGGGCCCTGGGCTAAAATCCTACCAAGAACAACAGCTGTGGGGAGTTTGTATGTTCTCCCCTTGTTTGTGTGAGTTTCCTCTTGTTCCCTCCAACACTCCAAAGACATACTGATAAGTCTAGATTGTGAGCCCCAATGGGGACAGTGATGATGGTGTCTGTAATTTGTTGTGGAATTAACAGCGCTGCTAATGGACCTGTGATCATCTTTTCCCATCTCAGACATGTAGCCTCCTGATGAACCTACAATAAGGAGAAACGCGTCGAGGCAGAGAGGAAACCATTCTAACAAGCAATCAATGATAAGTCATCAGCAATCATTATGGCGGGCTCTCCTTGCACCTTTATCCTCATGTTTGAATAGGGATAACTGGTGAGAGAAAGTGAGAGCCACCATTGCGCGGGAGCGCCACATCCCGCGTATCTAGGCATCTCAGCGGCTAGGCAGTATCAGCCTAGGCATGTATCCAGGGTCTTATAGGCTTATTTGGGAGTGATCTAGGACATTATTTCCATCCAGTATTCATGACTTATTTTTTATTATTTATAAACTCATTATCTGTTTGTACATCAGATTTTTCATGCATATAATTGAGTAGACGCACATGGTATATGTGGGAGTAGGACATTCAGATGCAATATCTTGCATAGGTCTACTGGACTCATCCACGTATTCTGGATATCACTGTGTATCTGAATATATCAGATGTTTGGTCATCCAGACAGAGTGTCTTACTTTTCACTCCCACAGAATGAGGTTTGTTTTTTTTAATAGAGATTAATAAATATTGTTTTAAGGGTTTATATGTTCACTTTAATACTAAGCAACTCCATAGCGATGATAGTTGCACGAATGTTCCTCAGTACCTTGTACCCCTCTCATACAACATTAGAGTAGGACCCCATAGTGCGGCTCCCAACAGGGTGAATAAGCTGAGATGTTACCGGCGGCGTGGCAGATACTTTCAGGGTGAATGTGCCGTGGTGTCAGCAGCAAACTTGTTTGATTATTTGTCACTGCTTGTAGGTTTGGTCTTTGGCTGCATGGAGCAGCCAAACCATAAGACCCCTCTTGTAAGCTGTTGAGAATTGTGTTAGCCTGTTTTTGGATCAGGCCTCGTTCTGCCATTTTATAAATCAAGGTTTTTTACAAAGTTTCTTTTTATTTATTTTTGATGCATTTGGGACAATAAAACTTGGAAACAGTTTTTTATCTTACATTTTTCTTATGTGTATTCATGTATTTATACTTATTACAAACTCCTGTATATATTGATAGTAAATTTTAAAATTGTTACCTGCAATAATAATAATTTTATTCATATAGCGCCAACATATTCCACAGCGCTTTACAAATATAGAGGGGATATGTACAGACAATAGACATTACAGCATAACAAAAATCACAGTTCAAAACAGATGCCAAGAGGAATGAGGGCCCTGCTCGCAAGCTTACAATCTATGAGGAAAAAGGGGAGACACGAGCGGTGGATGGTAACAATTTCTTTCGTTATTCGGACCAGCCATAGTGTAAGGCTCGGGTGTTCATGTAAAGCTGCATGAACCAGGTAACAGCCTAAATATGTAACAGTACAGACACAAAGGGCTATTAACTGCATAAAGTGTATGAGAACATGATGCGAGAAATCTGATTATGGTTTAAAGGGAACCTGTCACCCCCAAAATGGAAGTTGAGCATAGCCCACCGCCATCAGGGGCTTATCTACAGCATTCTGTAATGCTGTATATAAGCCCCCAATGTAACCTGAAAGATGAGAAAAAGAGGTTATATTATACTCACCTGGGCGGGCGGTCTGATATGATGGGCGTCACGGTCCGGTCCAGGGCCTCCCATCTTCTTACGATGACGTCCTCTTCTTGTCTTCACGCTGCGGCTCCAGCACAGGCGTACTTTGTCTGCCCTGTTGAGGGCAGAGCAAAGTACTGCAGTGCGCAGGCGCCGGGAAAGGTCAGAGAGGCCCAGCCCCTGTGCACTGCAGTACTTTGCTCTGCCCTCAACAGGGCAGACAAAGTACGCCTGCGCCGGAGCCGCAGCGTGAAGACAAGAAGAGGACATCATCCTATGAAGATGGGAGGCCCCGGACCGCAACACCCATCGGACCAGACCACAGCGGGAATGCCCCTGGGTGAGTATAATATAACTTCTTTTTCTCATCTTTCAGGATACATCGGGGGCTTATCTACAGCATTTGTCACCCCCATTTTGGGGGTGACAAGTTCCCTTTAAGTTATTTGAATGGGCCTCACAGGGATAGTTAGGTTAATGCGTTGAGGCGGTAGGCCATTCTGAACAAATGCATTTTTAGGGCACGTTTAAAACTGTGGGGATTGGGGATTAATCGTATTAACCTGGGTAGTGCATTCCAAAGAATTGGTGCAGCACGTGAAAAGTCTTGGAGACGGGAGTGGGAGGTTCTAATTATTGAGGATTTTAACCTCAGGTCATTAGCTGAACGGAGGGCACGGGTAGGGTGATAGACTGAGACCAGGGAGGAGATGTAGGGTGGTGCTGAGCCATGTAGTGCTTTGTGGATTAGTGTAATAGTTTTCTACTGGATTCTGGAGTGGATAACCAGTGTAATGACTGGCACAAGGAAGGTAGAGGCATCGGTGTAACGGTTGGTGAGGAATATGATCCTGGCTGCAGCATTCAGGACAGATTGGAGTGGGGAGAGTTTGGTAAGAGGGAGGCCGATTAGTAGAGAGTTACATTAGTCCAGACGAGAATGAATAAGTGAAACAGTAAGAGTTTTTACAGAGTCGAAAGTAAGAAAAGGGCGAATCCTAGAAATGTTTTTGAGATACAGATAAGAAGAGCGAGCCAGTGATCTGATGTGGGGGGTGAATGAAAGCTTGGAACCAAGTATGACCCCAAGGCAGCGGGCATGTTGCTTGGGAGTAATGGTGGAACCACACACAGAGATGGCAACATCAGGCAAAGGTAGGTTAGTAGAGGGAGAGAACACAAGGAGTTCAGTTTTAAACAGATTCATTTTCAGATAGAGGGAGGACATGATATTAGAGACAGCGGTAAGACAATCACTGGTGTTTTCTAAAAAGGCAGGCGTGATGTCAGGAGAAGTGTATAATTGGGTGTCATCAGCATAGAGATGGTACTGGAACCCAAATCTACTGATTGTTTGTCCAATAGGGGCAGTATACAAAGAGAAGAGGAGGGGGCCTAGGACTGATCCTTGAGGAACCCCACCAGTCAGGGGAAGGTGAGAGGAGGAGGAACCAGCAAAAAATACAGTGATGGAGCGGTCAGAGAGATAGGAGGAGAACCAGGACAGAACGGTGTCCTTGAGGCCGATGGAGCGGAGCATAGTGAGGAGGAGCTGATGATCCACAGTGTCGAATGCTGCGGAGAAATCCAAGAGAATTAGCATGGAGTAGTGACCATTAGATTTAGCTGTTAGTAGATCATTAGAGACTTTAGTGAGGGCAGTTTCAGCAGAGTGTAAAGAGCGGAAATTAGATTGAAGAGGATCGGGAAGAGAGTTATATGAGAATAGCGTATAAGACAGGAGGGGACCTGGCGTTCGAGGAGTTTAGAGATGAAGGGAACATTAGAGACAGGTCTATAGTTAGCGACACAGTTTTGGTCGAGGGATGGTTCTTTAAGTAATGCATGTATGATGGCATGCTTAAATGAGGAGGGTAAGATACCGGAAGAGAGAGAGGTTGAATATTTTTGCTAGGTGAGAGGTGACAGCCGGGAAAAAGGACTGGAGAAGATGTGACTGAATGGGGTCACTGGTGCAAGTGGTCAGGCGAGAAGATGCAAGGAGCCTGATTACTTCTTCTGAGAGAGAACTAGATGCAGTGGGGGAGGGAGGGCAGCACATGATATGAGGGGATTGGGAGATAATTTCCTGTCAGATGTGGTAAATTTTTTCTTTGAAGTAATTGTCCAGATCGTCAGCGCGGAGATCCGTGGTTGGGGCCTGAACTCTTGGGTTGAGTAGGGAATGAAAAGTGTCAAAGAGACTTTTAAGATTATTGGACAGTGAGGTGATGAGGGTGTTAAAATAGGTTTGTTTGGAGAGGTGAAGGGCAAAGTGTTTTAAGCATGAACTTATTGAATAGCTGACATTGAATACAATAGTGTTACACAAAATCACTTATAAATTTCCAAGGGAAAAAGAGGCATAAGCAACAATATAGTTAAAATATATCTTTAACCCCTTTCTGACCTCGGACGGGATAGTACACATCAAAGCCAGGACATGTCAGCTGTTATGAACAGCTGACATGTGCCCGCAATAGCGGCGGGTGAAATCGCGATTCACCCACCGCTATTAACTAGTTAAATGCCGCTGTCAAACGCTGACAGCGGCATTTAACTGGCGATTCTGGCTGGGCGGCCGGAAATGAGCGCATCGCTGACCCCCGTCACATAATTGGGGGTCAGCGATGCTTCTGTATAGTAACCATAGAGGTCCTTGAGACCTCTATGGTTACTGATCCCCGGTAGCTGTGAGCGCCACCTTGTGGTCGGCGCTCATAGCACACCTGCATTTCTGCTGCATAGCAGCGATCTAATGATCACTGCTATGTAGCAGAGCCGATCGAGTTGTGCCAGCTTCTATCCTCCTATGGAGGCTATTGAAACATGGCAAAAGTAAAAAAAAAAAAAAAGTTAAAAAAATGTGAAAAAAATAAAAAAAATATAAAAGTTTAAATCACCCACCTTTCGCCCCATTCAAAATAAATCAATAAAAAAAAAATCAAACCTACACATATTTGGTATCGCCACGTTCAGAATCGCTCTATCAATAAAAAAAAAGCATTAACCTGATCGCTAAACAGCGTAGCGAGAAAAAAATTAGAAACACCAGAATTATGTTTTTTTGGTCGCCGTGACATTGCATTAAAATGCAATAACGAGCGATCAAAAGAACGTATCTGCACCAAAATGGTATCATTAAAAATGTCAACTCGGCACGCAAAACATAAGCCCTCAACCGACCCCAGATCATAAAAAATGGAGACGCTATGGGTATTGGAAAATGGCACAATTTTTTTTTTTTTTTGCAAAGTGTGGAAATTTTTTTTCACCACTTAGATAAAAAATAACCTATTCATGTTAGGTCTATGAACTCGTAATGACCTGGAGAATCATAATAGCAGGTCAGTTTTAGCATTTAGTGAACCTAGCAAAAAAGGCAAACAAAAAACAAGTGTGGGACTGCACTTTTTTTTGCAATTTTACTGCACTTGGAATTTTTTTCCCGCTTTTTAGTACATGACATGCTAAAACCAATGATGTCGTTCAAAAGTACAACTTGTTTCGCAAAAAATAAGCCCTCACATGGCGAAATTGATGGAAAAATAAAAAAGTTATGGCTCTGGGAAGGAAGGGAGCAAAAAACGAACACAGAAAAACGGAAAATCCCAAGGTCATGAAGGGGTTAATTGTAACATTAATAAAACCAATTGACATTCAACAAGGGAATTTCTATGAGTACATATAGCCAGAAGCAAAAACCAAAGCCAGGTAAAAATAATGTATGGCAGCAAGACATACGGTGGCTCTCTTAACTTAAGCACTATGCTATATACTTAAGTGGTACTAATTGAAGCTGTTCTCCATTTAATATGGTTCTGGTATCTGTATATATGTGTAGATGATCATGTCTTGCTGCCATACATTATTTGGCTTTGGTTATTGCTCCTGGCCGTATGTAATCATAGAAATTCCCTAATGTTTCAATTAAAGATATATTTTAACTATAGTGTTGCTTATGCCTCTTTTTCCCTTGGAAATTTATAAGGGATTTTGTGTAATATGATTGTTTGGAGGTGTGCAAAAAAACCTTTATCGGACATTTAATATAATTGAATGCAATAGGTAACGTTAGAGTTATTGTCCTCTTTCTCATAAGAGAGCACAAAATGCCCAGAGGATCATTGCATGACCTATAGGACCCCCTACTCCAACTTGGCACTCTCCGCAATGAGAAACTCTACCCCTTAAGCCCCCAACACACATTTGACTAACAATGGTCGATAATACCAATAACAATGGTTTCGGCAGGAAGTCAATATGTATCGGAGCCCTGGACAATTGAGTGTGGGGGAGATAAGGATCCGCCATGTCCTATATCGGACTGCCGATTCTTTGGTTCATCTGGAGAAATGCCGGCTTACTAATAGACTGCCAGACAGTCAGAGCAAGTTCTCCTGTGTATGGGAAAGCCAGCTGAGATGGCTGCCGGCCTACAGTCATCTACTGTATGTAATGTGCTTTAGGGTACTGTCACACTAAAGCGACACTGCAGCGATACAACAACGATGTCGATCGCTGCAGCGTCGCTGTTTGGTCGCTGGAGAGCTGTCACACAGACAGCTCTCCAGCGACCAACGATCCCGAAGTCCCCTGGTAACCAGGGTAAACATCGGGTTACTAAGCGCAGGGCCGCACTTAGTAACCCGATGTTTACCCTGGTTACCAGCATAAACGTAAAAAAACAAACACTACATACTTACCTTCCGTGTCTGTCCTCCGGCGCTGTGCTTTCCTCTGCACTGTCAGCGCCGGTCAGCCATAAAGCAGAGCGGTGACGTCACCGCTGTGCTTTCCGGCTGGCCGGAGCTCACAGCCAGTGCAGAGAAGCAGAGCGCCGGAGGACAGACACAGAAGGTAAGTATGTAGTGTTTGTTTTTTTACGTTTATGCTGGTAACCAGGGTAAACATCGGGTTACTAATCGCGGCCCTGCGCTTAGTAACCAGATGTTTACCCTGGTTACCAGTGAAGACATCGCTGAATCGGCGTCACACACGCCGATTCAGCGATGTCAGCGGGAGATCCAGCGACGAAAGAAAGTTTCAAACGATCTGCTACGACGTACGATTCTCAGCGGGGTCCCTGATCGCAGTAGCGTGTCAGACACAGCGAGATCGTAACGATATCGCTGGAACGTCACGGATCGTGCCGTTCTAGCGATCAAAGTGCCACTGTGTGACGGTACCCTTAGAGCCCCTCTCAGAGGCCTCTCACCCAGACAAACTGGATAAAATGCTTTGCACTGATGAGGGCAAAAAAGCCTGAAACATGTGTCTGCAAATGCAGTGTCTGGTTTGGCTTCTGATTCCTAGGTCACGTGGCAAGACTTGGAGGGTTGAAATTGACTTTTAGGATTGCTACAGGAAAGAAATATATCTTGGTACCGTGTTAGCCAGTAGATAGAAAAATATTTAGAATTGAGAGTCCTCAGTGGTTGATAACCTTTTAATGGCTAACTGAAAAGATGGTAACAAATTGCAAGCTTTTGAGACTACACAGGTCTCTTCATCAGGCAAAGACAAAAACAAGATTGCTACACACACACAATATATGGCGCTCTAGTCCTCTTCCTCTCTGAAAGGCTATTTGCAAACTCCTGTATACTAATTCATGTTGGCCGATTGTTAATTGCATCTTTAAGAGTCCAGGGAAGTTAATGACAGCAAGAGTATTATGCACAGACATATCCATGACTCCCCCCCACTCACTGTACGCAGCCAGTGAACTGTTTTACCGATGGCCCCTGTAGGCCGGCTGGTAATAAGGCCATTAGAGCGTTTGGATATATGTTATAGGTGTATAATAAAAGGATATTATTGTATGAAATTCAATCTAACATTATCAGGCATAGTGCTACTTCTGCCACAGAGCTTAAAATTAATGGCCTTTTGCACTGTACATATTAAAATGCACTTCAGACAGGGCATAAACGGGGGTCCGCAGGGACGAGTTTGCTGTGAAGTATTGTACAGGAGGTCTGGGTATAGTATTACACGCCTCACCCTAGGTAATTTGGTTTGAGCAGGACGCATTGCTGCACAAGAGACTCTATGCATTGCTTAACTCAAGTGGTTTTACAGAAATTTACGACTGACTGAGGCTGTGCCAAGGGCGCACAAAGAAAAGATTATTATTTTTTTTCCTGGATGATTTCTAGGATTTAGATCAAGATATAAAAATATACTGTAGTAGCATAAATACGAGAAAGAAATCCATGATGATACGGGGGGGGGATGCATTTCTCTGATAGCACACGTAGCAGAGCTGAATTTGTCAATCAACCGTTTGGGGTTGGACGAATTGTGCGCAGTGATCTAACTCTCTGACCTATATTACCGTAGACGCAGGAGAAGGTCTTATGTAGCGGCACAAATAACAAACCATCGTTTCACATAGAGTAGTAACACACAACAAACTCCACTCTGCTTTATGGGGTTGTGTGAGAAGTCATATAATTACTATTGAAAATAGGAATAAATCTATTAGATGGCGCCGTCTGACGGCTGTATAAATCGGACTATGTGTGGACTGGCCGTGCACTGTGATCTGATATACATATAGTCATGGAATTCTGAGACACTGTTCTTCCCCTTAGGCCATATTCAGATGTCTGTTATTCACAGATAGGGTTTTTCACATATCCATCTCTTTTGGCAAAAAAAAAAAAAAATTAAGAGACGTCCATTTTTTATCTGACTCACACATGAATCAAATTTTCCAATGAAAATCAATAAGGTATGTGAAAATGGACAGTACCAGATGGCATGCGTGTTCCATGTGGTGTTGTCCATTTATTAGCACTTGAGGCCCAGTTCAGACGAGAGTATGCAAAATTGTCAATTTATTCATCCTGAAAAAAAAAAGTGAAATTTTTACATCCATTTGGTGTTCATATTGTCCGTTTTGATATCTACACCATATCCATATATCCGTTTCTGATGTCCGCGTGCCATGTATATGTCCATTTTGTACATCCTAATGGTTTCCCGTTTTTTTTTCCATGAATATTTTAATAAATAAGAAACGCCAAATACGGTTTCAAAGATCCATGAAAAACGCGTGACATATAGATGGTAACTCATGGGATTCATTTTTTTTTTTTGCACCAATTGACATATAGGTAAACCTGAATGGAGATATGACCAAGTGGACCGCCACATTACTGTGTGGGACGGACAGATAATATTCTCGTCTGAACAGGCCGTTATAAGTTGGAGAAACTTTTTTTAACATGCGAGAAAGCAAGTGCCACACTGATGGTGAAATCAGATCAGCACACTGATGAAAAGCCTTCCATTTTTTTCTTTACTCAAAGAAGGCACATCTGAATGAGGATACTGTAGCAAAATATATGTGTGTATATATATATACTGTGTATATATATATATATATATATATATATATACAATTTTTTTTTTTATTGTAGATAGAACTAGCCTGTGGATTGGGAGAACTTCTTTGAGATTAAATAGCAAATCAGGTAAGATTAATCAAAATGTAATAGAAAAGCAATAGCAAAACTGTGCACTGTAAGTATGGTAATACCAGGTATCCAGGCAACAATCACCAGAAACCCCCCAAAAAGACAAGACAGCCTGCTAAGTCTCATTTATGGTCCAGATATACAAAGTAATTTCTCTCTATTTTAACGAGTGACCATCGCTTAAATTTTTTGCATGTCATTAGAACACAGGAAAAGAACTTTATAATATATCTCAGCAGAGAAATTTGCTTCGTTCTCATCTTGGATGGTTCTTTCACTCTAAATTTGCAGCTAAAATCCATAAAATCTGTCTCAGATTTTTCCATTACTGAGACAGGAGAAGGACGCTGGTGCTTTTAAAATTCTGTGGAGAAGTGGAGGAGGAGCTATAGGAGGAGGAGGAGCTAGATGAGGAGGAGCTAGAGGAGGAGGAGGAGCTGGAGGAGGAGGAGCTAGAGACACAAACATTCTGCTGCAAGTTCTTCTGGAAAGACAGTTACAGTTCGCCATGGAACTTTATAAGCACCAACTGTCATCTCCTATCTCACTGAATACAGATATTACCCATGAATAGATCATTTTGAGAAAGAAAGAGCAGTACTGGAGGAGAAAGAAGTCGATATCTCTGAAAAGATATATCACAAAAATTCTTATTTTCACATGTAGTATTGATTTATAGAAAAAAATTAAAATGACAGTTACTGTTTAAAGGAGTGTGACTCTGTGCCGTATTGCACACGTTGTGGATTTTGCTGTGGATCTGAAGCGTTTCCGCAGCTGCGGATCCGCGGCGGTTTCCCATGAGTTTACAGTACAATGTAAACCTATGGGAAACGAAATCCACAGTGCACATGCTGCGGAACAAAACCGCGCGGAAACGCGTTTTATTTTCCGCAGCATGTCAATTCTTTGTGCGGAATCTGCAGCGTTTTTACACCTGCTCCATAATAGAAAACTGCAGATGTAAAACCGCAGCGGAATCCGCAATAGAAAACGCAATAAATCCGCAGGAAAAAACGCAGCGGTTTTGCACTGCGGATTTATCAATTCCGCTGCGGAAAAATCCGCAGAGGAGCTTTCTACGTGTGCACATACCCTTAGAAGAAAAGAACGTATGAAGAAATGACAGGACTTCCTTAACTCCTACTGTCCTGACCTACTGAAAATGAAATGTGAGCAGCAGAAAGCAGCAGGTGTAAAACACTGGAGAGAAGACTGGATCCAGATAAGTTGAAGATGGATTTATCCCAACCATGAAGCATGGGGGGGACATCATACGTTTTAGGTGCTTTTCTGCAAATGAGACAGGATGACTGCACCATATTGAAGGGAGGATGGATGGGGTCATGTATCGCAAGATTTTGACCAATAACCTCCTTCCCTCAGTAAGAGCATTGCAAATGTGTCATGGCTGGGTCTTCAAGCATGAAAAACCCCGAAACACACAGGCAGAGCAACTAAGGAGTGTCTCTGTAAGAAGCACTCAAGGTTCTGGAGTGGCCCAACGAGTCTCCAGATCTGAACCCAGTAGAAAATCTTTGGAGGGAGCTCGATGTTGTCCAGCAACAGCCCGGAAACCTGAAAAATCTGGGGAAGATCTGTATGGAGGAGTGGGCCAAAATCCCTGCTGCAGTGTATGCAAAGTTGGTGAAGAACCACAGGAAACATCTGACCTCTGTAATTGCAAACAAAGGTTTCTGTACCAAATATTAAGTTCTGTTGTTCTATTGTATCAAATATTTATTTCATGCAATAAAATGCAAATTAATTATTTAAAAATCATACAATGTGATTTTCTTGTAGTTTTTTTTAGATTCTGTCTCTCACAGGTGAAGTGTACCTATGGTAACAATTACAGACCTCTCCATTCTTTGTAGGTGGGAAAACTATCTATCTATCTATCTCATATCTATCTATCTATCTATCTATCCTTCTATCTATCTCATACTCTATCTATCTATCTATCTATCTATCTATCTATCTATCATCTATCTATCTATCTCATATCTATTGATCTATCACATATCTATCATGAATTTTATCTATATATTGATCTATCTTCAGTATCTACTATCTATCTATTTACTACCCAACTATACATCTATCTAAATGCAAAAATATAGGTGAAGCACCAGCAGAGGAAAAAATATATATAGGTTGGTGAAAAGCCAACCAGGCAAAACCAAACCTCAATAAATATCCAAAAAAAAGATGAAGGCAGCACTTCAAAAGTCCAAAATGCAGTTTTTTATTGTCAATAAACCACTGCATTTTGGACTTTTGAAGTGCTGCCTTCATCTTTTTTTTGGATATTTATTGAGGTTTGGTTTTGCCTGGTTGGCTTTTCACCAACCTATATATATTTTTTCCTCTGCTGGTGCTTCACCTATATTTTTGCATTTAGATAGATGTATAGTTGGGTAGTAAATAGATAGATAGTAGATACTGAAGATAGATCAATATATAGATAAAATTCATGATAGATATGTGATAGATAGATATGAGAGATATGAGATAGATAGATATGAGATAGATAGATATGAGATAGATAGATATGAGATAGATATGAGATAGATAGATATGAGATAGATAAATAGATACTATATAGATAGATGATAGACAGATAATAGATATATATGAGATAGATAGATAATAGATAGATAGATTAGATAGATAAAATTGTTGCTTGATATTCCAAATAAACCCTTTCAATTGCTCCTAACATTTATTAAATGTGATTTACAATGTTATCTTAGTCACTGATCATTATCGACCTATACATGTGTCTACCAATCTTGTAAGGTGATGTTTACACGACATAGATTTTCCTTCCAGATTTTCAGGCAAAATACCTGCAGTGCATGACAGTAGCAGCCAAATGGATGAGTTTACAACAGATTTGATCCAAAAGCGGAAGAACAAAAAATCTGCTCCGGAAATTGACCTATAGTTCAGATTTTAATGTTACATTTATCCTATGGATTTCCATTGTGGACTGCAATGCACAGGACAAAATCCACTAGAAATCAAAGACTGACGCACAGCACATGTGACATGTAGAATTCGTAGCAGATTTTGATGCAGAAAAATTTGCAGCAGAAAGTTTGTTCTTGTGATCATCGGCTAAATGTTCTATGAGTTCATTATCTTTCTTGGCAGGATTACCAGTAGACGAGGGCTGTTACGTGTGACATATTGGCTGCTTTGGATACTTGGCAGTAATACAATGATTCCATGCTGATATACGGGTTATTCATTATCTTGTTGGAAAATCTATACTTGTATACCAGGAGCTCTGCGCTATCGGCACCTACTGCATATTATTACTGGTCCTTGCCCTGCATTCTACCAGCCATAGTGGTAACAGTGTAACAACTATCAGGACTGACAATCTGATAAATCCCTTCTGCAATGTAGTTTGTCACTAAGTTTCCCTTTTTTTGCTATGTCCATCGTATTAGGCTGGAAATAGATGCAATGATTCGGCTGTGTGTATGTAGTGACGTGTCGCGCAACGTTGTGATGGTGGTGTCGCATCGCAACATCTCATCTAATTATATCCTGAGGAGTCACATTACACCCAGCGACCTACCGCCGACTGGAAAACAGTCACATTACACCCAGCGACCTACCGCCGACTGGAAAACAGTCACATTACACCCAGCGACCTACCGCCGACTGGAAAACAGTCACATTACACCCAGCGACCTACCGCCGACTGGAAAACAGTCACATTACACCCAGCGACCTACCGTCGACTGCGAAACAGAGTCACATTACACCCAGCAACCTACCGCCGACTGCAAAACAGAGTCACATTACACCCAGCGACCTACCACTGACTGAGAAATAGTCACATTACACCCAGCGACCTACTGCCGACTGAGAAACAGAGTCACATTACACCCAGCGACCAACCGCCGTATGCAAAACAGTCACATTACACCCAGCCACCTACCGCCGACTGTGAAATAGAGTCACATTACACCCAGCGACCTACTGCCAACTGGGAAACAGTCACATTACACCCAGCGATTTACTGCCGACTGCAAAAGTCACATTACACCCAGCGACCTACCGCCGACTGCGAAACAGTCACATTACACCCAGCGACCAACCGCCGTATGCAAAACAGTCACATTACACCCAGCGACCTACTGCCAACTGTGAAACAGAGTCACACTACACCCAGTGACCTACTGCCGACTGCGCAACAGAGTCATATTAGACCCAGCAACCTACCTCCGACTGCGAAACAGTCACATTACACCCAGCGACCAACCGCCGTATGCAAAACAGTCACATTACACCCAGCCACCTACCGCCGACTGCGAAACAGTCACATTACACCCAGCGACCTACCGCCAACTGTGAAACAGTCACATTACACCCAGCGATTTACTGCCGACTGTGAAGCAGTCACATTACACCCAGCGATCTACCGCCGACTGCGAAACAGTCACGTTACACCCAGCAACCTACCGCCGACTGCAAAACAGAGTCACATTACACCCAGCGACCTACCGCCAACTGCGAACCAGTCACATTACACCCAGCAACCTACCACCAACTGCAAAACAAAGTCACATTACACCCAGCGACCTACCACTGACTGCGAAATAGTCACATTACACACAGCGACATACCGCCGACTGCGAAACAGAGTCACACTATACCCAGTGACCTACTGCCGACTGTGAAACAGAGTCATATTACACCCAGCGATATACCACCGACTGCAAAGCAGTCACATTACACCCAGCGACTTACCGTAAACTGTGAAACAGTCACATCACACCCAGCAACCTACTGCCGACTGTGAAACAGTCACACTACACCCAGTGACCTACCGCCGACTGCGAAACAGAGTCACATTACACCCAGCGATTTACTGCCGACTGCAAAAGTCACATTACACCCAGCGACCTACCGCCGACTGCGAAACAGTCACATTACACCCAGCAACCTACCGCCGACCGCAAAACAGTCACATTACACCCAGCGACCTACCACTGACTACGAAATAGTCACATTACACCCAGCGACCTACCGCCGACTGCGAAACAGAGTCACACTACACCCAGTGATCTATCGCCGACTGCGAAACAGAGTCATATTACACCCAGCGACTTACCGCCAACTGCGAAACAGTCACACTACACCCAGCGACCTACCACCGACTGCGAAACAGTCACATTACACCCAGCGACCTACCGCCGACTGCAAAACAGTCACATTACACCCAGCGACCTACCGTACCGCCGACTGTGAAGCAGTCACATTACACCCAGCGACCTACTGCTGACTGCAAAATAGAGTCACACTACACGCAGCGATCTACCGCCGACTGTGAAGCAGTCACAAATGTCTTCTTCAAATGTGTTGTATTTCATGTCGCTGTTCCAGTTGCATAAATGTTTTCGATTGTGCAATTTTTTGTGACAAATGCTTCTGCGCAAAATATGTCACCATATAGCCCCAGCCTTATTGTTATCAATAATGCATCATTTAGTAGTATTATTTTTAAAATGTTGCATCTATTGTAAACAGAAAACAGAGTGTGCTGGGACTTTTAGTGCCCTAAGAGTACGTTCACACACGGTGTTTTTGTAGTGTGTTTTTCAGTATGAAAAACACAGGTGTCTGCAGGAAAAACGCTGCATGCATTACATGCGGTTTTTATGATTTTGCGTTTTAATGTGTTTTTTTTTCCCATTCTTTTGAGTGGGTGAAAAACGCTGCAAAAGCTTTGGAAAAATTGACATGTTGCAAATATGAAAAAAATGCATTGATGGTTTAAAAATGCAATGAAATAAAACCCAGCATGGGGATTAAATTATGTTAATTATGATGAGATTGTAAAATATTGCAAAAATTAATTGGAAAAAATGCTGCAAATATTCAATGTGTGAACAAGCCCTAAGAGGCATAGATCACAGTACAGTGGTACTCACGGGCAGTGACTCCAGTATTCTCCAGCTCCCGGTCATTGGTACAGCCGCCCTGCTCCAGCCTGGCATCTGACGCTGCGCAACAATAGCGCAGCGAGCACGACCCACAACAGATAGTGGCGTCCGCAGTATCGAAATCCTCAGGACACTGGAAGCCTGCCTGGTAATTGCCAGCAGCGTCCACCCATCCATGACAATACTCCCCCTGTGCCCTGGCATTACCCCAAGTAAAGAAGGAGAGCATCAAGTAGCATCCCAGTAACTTCATAGTCACTCCACGGTGGCCAAACCAAAGAACAAAAAAAGTTGTCACTTTGCGGAGAACTTATATCTGGATTTTCGAAAAATTACGCATTGAATTTGCACACAGGTCCATTTACATGGCAAGGATAGAAATGGAGGCAGGAGGGCATGAAGAGACTGGCAGATCATTCAGCCCAGAATCCTACCCAACACATGCTGATGGGGGTCTCCTGTTGGCATTACTGGGTGGCTCTGCTCTGGGTTTCCTATAGCCCCAGGGCTTGGGGGTCTCTGCTGCTGTTTTCTCTCATTTGCAGTCAGCCTCTGGTGGTCTCTGACTTCTGTATGGGCAGAGCAAACAGGAGCAGGTCACAATTCACAAAGCAAC